>NC_056743.1:453970882-453993382 GCF_019279795.1 Protopterus annectens
TTAAACTCACATGATACAATTAAATACTTGAAGTGCTAAAAATGTATGGTAAAGTTATATAAAACTATATAAAATCAATAATTGTTTTAAAATTGCTTAAATAAAACTTATTAAAATAAAAAAAAATAAATAAAATTGGTTTAAAATTGCTTACATATAACTGTTACCAGCTGTCTTTATGCTCAGACTTATATGACTCGCTTCCACACATTCTTGCATTCAGCCTGCATTAATTATCTCTGAGGAGGATGTGTATCATTTTTTTTTTAAAAGACAGCAAATAAGCAGCTGGTCCAGATGGGGTTTCAACCTCCTGTTTAAAAACGTGCTAACAACCATGATTAATTTTTAAAAAATTTTAAATTCCTTCTCCAAAACTAACAGTAGTAATTTTGTGAGTCCAGAACACATACCATGTTGCTTTTTTATTCATATTAAACACTGCCAGTCCAATCCCCTCTCAGATGTTTTCCATTTTAAGCTCTCCACCAAGTATTGAACTGAAATCTGTAGTTATGGTGTACCTGCACAAGGGTGGTGCTACCACTGACCCTGTGAGCTACAAACTAATTAGCTCTATTTGTAAAATTATAAACCTACTTGTAAAATAATGGAATGTGTCACCATGTAACTTTTAAATAGTTATTGGTAGCTTACAAGCCCTTGACCAAACCAATTTGGCTTGTGAAGGGTAAATACTGCCTACTTAGCCTAGTAGATATCTTTCAGTAGGTCGTAGAATCACTGAACAGAGTCAGTATTGTACATATTGTCTATCTGGATCTACCCAAAACCTTTCTCTTGCAACATAGAAAAACTGACCCAGTTAACAAAAACTCCCTGCGTAATGCATTGGACAGCCAGCTGACTTAATGACAGATCTTCCTCAATCAAGGCTGAAGACACTAAAAGACTAACGACCAGTGGACCCCTAGCATCCATGCTGGGATTGTTACTTTTTTTTATCTACTTTGTTGATATCATAGCTGATGTGAAGCATCTATGGTCTGCAAACTTGAAACGGTCATCATATGATGACCACCATAGCCCAAGAAAGAACATGTCTCTTACCAACTCATGGTTCCAGGATAATCGACTGAAGTTAACCACTAAGAAATGCAGTACTGCACTCCTCAAAAAAAGAAGCTGCCACAGATGCAACACCTCCCTCAAAGTAGGCACTGAAATTAGACACCTGGGCACTTTAGGTAACAACAAACTGTCCTTTGACCACCATGTAGCAAGTGTTGCTAGGAAATCTTTTTATCAAGCTCAGTTAATCATTAAAGGCATAGCTCCCAGTTCTACAGAAGTAAATGTCATTTTATATTCCTCCTTCGTCTTGCAGATATTTGAATACAGAGCATCATTTGTCATGTACGAAGCACTCATCTAAAAAAAAAAAAAAAATGTGGGTTGTGATCGGTATGATGGTTAAGGAGTTTATCTCACAGATGCAAGATACAGGGTTTGATTCTCACCTTTGAAGGGAAATTGGCTACACTTAATATGGCTTACAAAGGTAGCTAGCCTTGCAATTACGTATAAACCTATAAAACACTGTTCCTTTTGTAAGAAAATCATAGGTTTGAGTTTTCCAGAGTGGACTTAAAGGCCTGTCTCTCTCTACCCTGTCTTACTGACTGTTGCATGGTGACTTCTACCTGATATGCAAAACAATTGACCTTATCCTGATCAATTTCTTACATATCTACAAAAACTAGCAGTACAACAAACAACATCAGGGTCCTAAACCTACACCTTAATTTAAACAGAACCTGCTGGTGCGTTTAATTTCTACATGTGGAATATGTGTTTTCTCCATATCAAACAAAGAAGCTATGTAATCACATTCAGAAATATTCTTGATGAAGACATAGGGATCTGTAACTCTATTCCTTGTCTCATCCTTTTCTCCCTTACGGATAGAGGAAGCAAGTTGTGGAAATTGCACTGGCAAGGATACAAATGGTGTACTAGATTGACTACCCAGTATCTACTTATTAATTTATAAATCTAGCAGATGCTTTCAATTATTTCATGACTGTGGAGTACAAATAACAGCTTTTAACATTGCATGTCCCAGAATCAACTCTCACTGCAGTCGGTCTAGTCTTGCTTTCTAATGATAAAATCATTTGGTGTTCTGTTTAATTGTCTTGCTCATTTTGTCAAAGGGGCAGGGGGTCATCTATGTAATTCTCTCTCTCTCTCTACTGATTTACATGGGTCATCTAAAAGCACATTAGAAGTCAGTCTTGATTACCCTGATAGGTCATCTCAGGCCCAGTTGGTGACCCCCTTCTCCAGCTATCCAGAATCCCACTGGAACTACTTCTAACCCTGTTTATACAGGCCATGCCTGACTTCTCTTGTATCAGAATTGTGAACATGATTGCTTGTTTCTGAAAATACAGCTCAGAACTGGACTCTAATTTCCTTGTAGCAGCCCCAAAAATGTTAAGCACTGCATACTCATCCATTTGCAGTTTTAGCAAGATCCAAAGTACGAGTCTGTTTTCTTGTGTGATCTCAATATAACTATAGATTATGTATTAGCTCCATTGGTTGTGCATTTCAACACTCCCCTTTTAAAGTTCATCTGTCAGCCATTTTACACTCCAGTATTAAAGTTCATCTGTCAGCCATTTTAGTCTTTCATCATTAGATGCAGGATAAGCTTGAAACTAGGGTGGCATCACTGAGACATTTTGAGAAGTTAAATCCCCTTAAAATCTGATCTGAAGTTTGTCGAACATTCTGAGGATCCCTGCTTTGTGCTTAAATTATTTTGAGCATATATCAATGAAATGAATAGAATGTATCCTGCAAAATGTTGATGTTCTGTAGTCCTGTCTCACCTTCATTCTTACATATGGTCAAAATCCAGAAAAAAGCTAGTGCTTAGTCAAATCCCAGTTCATTAAGAAAGATAAATCAGCAAAGCAAAAAACGTCACTGGGAACTGCTGCTGTACAAACAATGTAAAACGTTTATTAAAACACAAGATATATCAAGGTGAGCGCTTTCGGGCTAAACCCTTCATCAGACAAAGTGCTCTCACAAACATTACATTTTTAAAAAGTACATGCACCAATCACTATTCAGTAAAAAGCCCGCCCTTTTCTGTGGGTTGGCTTAAAGCAAACAATTCATTGATAAAAACACATTACTGCTAATCTTTGCTCAATAAAAAGCACGCCTGCTTTTAAGTGTTGGCTTCAGGGGTACCATGTCATTCAGCCCAGGTTTAATATGGGCTGTTAAATCTAAGATCCATTTCGATTCTATAGCTTCTGTCTTCAACCTAATATCACCACCTCTCTTGTTAAGAAATACATTAGCAATCACCCTGAACTTGAAACTGTGTGTGGGATGATCCTTGACATGATTATATAATGCATTATGCTCATCACAATTCCTAATGGACGCAAGATGTTGCAGGATCCTAACTTTCATGTTGTTCTGCTCATGGTATTGTATTTAATTTATCTAAATATGTGCTAAATGCTGCTGAAATATATGTTTTAAACAGAGGAATGACGTTTGTACCAAGTAAAGCTTGCATATACAGTGACATAGTGTTGGATTTGATGTCGTATTGTCGCAAGGTAATGTTAAACAAGATATATGGAGGGGTACAGGGTTCCAGTATGGGCCTATGGAAACCTAGTAGCTATGTTCCCCCTTTTTCACCTGCACTAAATTTATTTATAAATAAATGTGAAAGTGACCTATTTAAGTTTCTACAAGAGAAAGGGAAAGATCGGTTTTATAATTTAAATGTTGAGCAAAGACAAGCTTTAGAAAAACTTAGCAAAAACCAAGACTTGACGATAAAAATGGCAGATAAAGGAGGGGCCATAGTGGTCCTTGACACTGACTGGTATAACAGGAAGATATTAGGGTTGTTATCTGAAAGAGAGGTTTATTGTTTGCTGAATCCAGTAGAAGTCAGGAATATTATTAGTAAAGTACATGGACGTATCAAATGGTTGTTTGCACACATGTATATAACCCAAGACCTTAAGGATTTTTTCTATGTAGATAAACCAGTCATTCCAGTGTTCAAGGCTCTACCGAAAGTGCATAAATCACTGACAGACCCACCCCTTAGACCCATAGTGTCGGGCAGGGGGTGGGTCACGGAGAATTTGTCTATATGGTTGGAATGCACACTCAGACCTTATGTTGATCTTATGAGTAATGTTTTAAAGGACACTGCACACTTCCTAAAAATCTTGGGTCAGATGAATAGGGAAGGTTGTCAGGAAGGGATCATGTTAGTAAGCCTAGATGTACATAGCCTATTCACAGTGATAGGTAATGAATATGGTATAGCAGCTTGTGTTGGGATTTTGAAGGACATGGGTGTTGCTGAGAAAGAACTTTTTCTTATAGAGGAGTCACTGAAATTGGTTTTGGAGAATAATGTTTTTTTGAGCAATGGTTCAGTGTTTAGGCAAGCACAGGGGGTAGCCATGGGAACCCCCTGTGCTAATTCTTACGCTAACCTAGTCCTCTCCTACTGGGAAAAGCAACATGTTTTAAGCAACAGTGATTGGAGTCAACATATAGAGGTTTATCTACGATTTGTAGATGACATCTTTATTGCCTGGAAGGGAGGTGAACAAAGGCTGACTTCTTTTGTGGAATTTTTACATTCCACTACGTCCCTCCTGAGATTTGACATCAAGAGCTCACGTGTGGCCCTGGATTTTTTGGATGTTACCATAGAACTTACATCTGAAGGTTTCAGTTCTAGACTATACAGGAAAGAGAGTTGGAAAAACTCATTGCTCTCTTTTGATAGCATGCACCCTAGGTTCACTTTTTCCAACATAGTGGAAGGGCAGGTAGGCAGGATCTCCAGGGTCAGTCGAATGGATGATCAGTTTGAGAGAGAGATAGTAAATTTGAAAGAATGTTTTCAGGATAGGGGATATAGATGTGATTTAGTGGAAGCAGCAGTAGTAAGAGGTAGTGAGAATAGACAGGGTAATTATAAGCCATGGCTTGATACTGACATGAGGTTAGAGGGTAACTATAGTAGCCAGAATAGTTACCAGAACAAAGACAGGAAGAAGGATACCAAACCCAGAGTGACGTTAACCTATGGTAGTAACATCAAAGGGGTATGTGACATCATTAAGAGGAATTGGAACATCATTACAAGTGATAGAAGTCTGAATGATATAGTAGGGGATGTCCCACAGTTTAGTTATAAGAGGAATAAGAACCTGAAGGCTATACTCTGTCAAGATAGGGGTAATAATGATGTCACGTGCCTACCTAGGTCCTTGGGTACTGTTCCTTGTGGGAGCTGCAAGGCATGTAACTATATAAACAGGGAGACAGTTTTCATACATCCATCTACAGGGAAGAGTTTTCTTCTTAGGGAGAGAGCCACCTGCAGGACTACTAATGTGGTGTACATGGCTGGTTGTACATCATGTTCAGGATACTACGTTGGTAAGACCAACAATATGCTCAAAGTTAGGATCCTGCAACATCTTGCGTCCATTAGGAATTGTGATGAGCATAATGCATTATATAATCATGTCAAGGATCATCCCACACACAGTTTCAAGTTCAGGGTGATTGCTAATGTATTTCTTAACAAGAGAGGTGGTGATATTAGGTTGAAGACAGAAGCTATAGAATCGAAATGGATCTTAGATTTAACAGCCCATATTAAACCTGGGCTGAATGACATGGTACCCCTGAAGCCAACACTTAAAAGCAGGCGTGCTTTTTATTGAGCAAAGATTAGCAGTAATGTGTTTTTATCAATGAATTGTTTGCTTTAAGCCAACCCACAGAAAAGGGCGGGCTTTTTACTGAATAGTGATTGGTGCATGTACTTTTTAAAAATGTAATGTTTGTGAGAGCACTTTGTCTGATGAAGGGTTTAGCCCGAAAGCGCTCACCTTGATATATCTTGTATTTTAATAAACGTTTTACATTGTTCGTACAGCAGCAGTTCCCAGTGACGTTTTTTGCTTTGCTGATTCTTACATATGGGTTCAGAGCCGATCCTCAGCTCCGACTCAGCCTATTTACAAGCTGGAAGTCTTCTAGTTGGCTCGTGGCTAGGTAGGTATCCCATGGTGCACCAGTACAATCCCCAGATCTCGCTTGCTGTGTCGACAAGTTCGGATATGCTTCTTCTTGGCTCTGGCTAAGTCTTTCAGTTTGTTCAAAATTTTTGGATAATTCTGCTGTTTTACCTTTAAATAGCATTGTATAGTTAGTGTAGGCTTAGCGTTTACTAGTGCGTTGTTTGTGCACATCTTCTTCAAGTGCAGTTGGCCTTTGGCCTTATAGTGCTGGGTATCCTATGTGCCTGTTTTCTGTTGTTAATATATTTGTTTCTTATTACATATTAGCAACCGTAGGTGCCTTTTGCGCTCAGTTAGGCTATATGTGTTGTTAGATAGTTAAGTCATAACTTTTTGTGATTATTCCACTTGCTAATTTTTCTTGTTATTAGTGTTGCAAACAGAACGAGATTATGTTCATTTGTTAGCAAATTAGTGTTTCAAACAGTACAGGTTCTGTTCATTTGTTGTAATCTCTACATTTAGGCCTTAAACCTTTTGGGCGTGTGCGAGTCTCTCTCTTTAATTGTTCTGCACTAGGTCTGTTTTAGTTAGAGGATCTAGTTTTCCTTTCTTTCTTACTGCCTGGGCTAGGCCCATTTAAGTTAGAGGACCTATTCCTCATGGTGTTTCTTCTGTTTCTGTAGGGCTAGGCCTGTTTAAGTTAGAGGGCCTAGTTCTCTCTCCTTTCTTTCTGTGTGTGTGTGAGTTTATCTTCTGTGAGGATGTCTAAGGAAAGCAAGGACCATAAGCCATCTGGCTTTAAAAAATGCATAAAATGTTCACAGAAGATGTCGATAATGGATGGCCACAGTAACTGCATTTACTACCTTGTTATTTACTTCCTTATTCACTTACAGGAAACTTGCTTATTTTGCCACTCTTTCAGTGCTAAGGTGTTGCAAGAAAGAAAAAATAAGCTCATTCTAAAAGGTCTCCTAAAGCTTTCTTTTGAGGAAGATCTAGCTAGCTTTTCTTCCTCTGCTAGATCCCAGGGATCTAAAAAGGATAAGTCCAAGTCCTCCAAGAGGCCCTCCCCGACACCGGCTGGTGCCTCGGAGCCACCTTTTAAGATTACTAAGTCTGACAAATCCAATGTCTCATCGGCTCCACAGAGTTTGGAGCTGAGTGAGAGTTGTGCTACTGTGATATCAGGGACGGCATCAAGTAGCTTGGAGCCGACTTCTGAGAGTATGCTACAGAGCCTGTCTATGGAACCTCTACCGGTCTCCCCTATATTGAAGTCTCCAATACTCCAGAGATCCCGTTCTCCTACTCTGTCCTCCAGGTCTTCCAGGAGTTTATCGGAAGAAGATGTGGAGAGTGTAGTGCTGAGACTTGTGAAGTCGTCTGCCTTACCGAAATTGTTGTTGGCTCCGACCCAGTCGGTTCTGGGGCCACTTGAGCATGTTAAGCCCCCTTTGGTCATTCCTCCTTCCAGCCATGCTGGCCTTTTGGAGCTGGAGTGTTTGCTACAGCTGGTGGAACCCTCGGCTCCAGCTCCCCCTGTGGCTGTTTCAGAGCCGAGTTTGCTCAGACACTCTCGGTGCCTTCCGTGGTGTCTAGGAGCCGAAGCTCCCCGGTCGGTCCTGACAGGGACGCCTGGAACCGAACCTCTTCGGTTCCGAGTCTCCCTCTCGGCACGTCAGTGAGGGTGAGTTCAGATCCTATGTCTGTCTCAGAGCTGATGTCTCTGGAACCGATGGCATCCTCGGTCTCCTCGGAGCCGAGGTCTTCAGAGCCAGAGAGGTCGGCATTCGAGATGATAAGGAGTGTGCTGTCCCGATCTTCATCTCCTACCAGGGGTACTGACACTCTTCCCCCTAGGGCACCTACTTCTGTCTCAGCTCCTACTCTCTCCTTGGATTGAGACTTGCAGTCTCAGGAGCCACCGGCCGGTGGCCCCCGTTCTTCTGAGACCTCCCCGGAATATCCTTCCGAGGAGCCCCCATGGAATAGAACATGTAAGAGGAAGCATATATACTCCCAGGATGAGTCTCTGACCTTGAGGAGTCAGAAGGATCCCCCAAGTCATCCTCTGATGATGTCTCCTTCGTAGACATCCTGGAAATCCTTAAACAGAGGTGCAGCTGGCCCACTGTCACCCCTTCTGATGAGTCAGTGTACTTGAAGGCTTTTGGGTCTCAACGTTCAGCCTCTTGGGTGTCTCCACCTTTCGATGAATTGATGGAGCTAATTAGTCGAAAGTTGTGGGATACTCCTGATGCCGTGGAGCCAGTCCCCAGGACACCAAATAAGTTTCTTTCCACACCCCTAGAAAAGGAATTTTTGTCTAAAGGTGTTCCCGTAGATGCCATGGTGATGGCGGTGGCCACTAAGAAGGAGCTAGCATAAACTTCTTCTTCAGTTCATCCGCCGAATAAGGAGTCTTGAACAATGGACAGATATGGGAAGTGTATCTTCTCTTCAGCTGCATTTACCCTTAGATCGCTGAACTACCTTACATACTTCACGAGGCTTCAGAGAGATCTCCTTAAGGAGTTAGGAGATTCTCTACAAGATACATGTACTGAGGGAGTCCCTGACAAGGTGTCTGCCCAGTTGTCCACCTTGAACTCTGTTGTCAACTTGTCCATGAGGCTTATCTCATATGCAGCCGATGGAGCGAGTAGAGCAGCAGGTTCAGGAATTTCCCTAAGGCGTCATTTCTGGATGCGTTTGTGTAATTTTGCAGAATCGTTCACGTCTACCTTTACCAACACCCTCTTCGATGGTTCTTCATTGTTTGGACCCAAGGTAAAGGACACTCTCACCCGGTGCGAGCAAGAAGGAAAAACACTGTCTGCCATGGGAGTATGTTTTACTGTACCCTCTAGACCAATACCCTAAGGGTCAGCATGGCAGTAAAATGTGGTTCAAGAAGTACCAGAGGTTTTTTCCAGGATGCATAGGGTGACTCCTCCTCCAGAGACAGAGGTGGAGGAGGAAATGGTAGATGTCGCCCTAGAGGCAGGGGCAGACCGCAAAACCAGGAGGTCACGATTCCTTTCAGGACCGACCTTTCCAGCACTCATGATATGGGGCCTGACTGTGCTTCTCTGGGGCCGGTCAGGGGTCGCATTTCTTTGTATCCAGAAGCCTGGCTAAGTATCACTCAAGACAAATGGGTACAAAGAATTATTTCCAGAGGTTATGTCATACCCTTTTCTCTTCCACCTTTTGTTCCCAAGAGGATCCCAGATTTTCCACCCAATCACAGGGATCAGGCAACTGTGGAGGTCAACAAGTTTCTGGCAAAAATCATCCAATCTGTCCCAACAGACCAAATAGGATCCAGAACTTACTCCAGATTCCTTTTAGTGCCAAAACGTACAGGGGACTGGAGGCCCATCTTGGACCTCAGCAGATTGAACGAATCAGTAAAGAAGAACAAGTTCCTGATGGTGACACTGCAGTCTATATTCCCATTATTAGGGAAAGACAATTGGATGTGCTCACTAGATCTCCAAGACTCCTACTACTACATAAAAATCGACTGGGCGTCGAGGAGTCATCTACGCTTCTGGCTGGGAGCCAGTGATTACCAATTTTATGCTCTGCCCTTTGGTCTCACCACAGCCCCCAGGGTGTTCAAGTGTATGGTGGAAGTGACAGCTCACCTGAGACATCGTGGAGTCCAGGTGTTTCTGTATCTGGACGACTGGCTCCTGACTGCCCCCACCAGGTATCTACTTCTTCAGAGATGGGACACTACCATCCAGCTTTGTGCCCAGTTGGGAATTTCTATAAATTGGGAAAAATCTGCCTTATTGCTCTTTCAATCTGTGATTTTTATAGGCGCAGAGACAGACACAGTAGACATGTTGGCTCGTCTCCCTGTAGAAAGGGCATAGAATCTGGTTCTTCAAATTCAACGTCTTCTCCCCTTACGAAAGGTCAAAGCCAAGACTATTCTGCAGCTTCTGGGACCATGGCTTCTACAATATTACTAGTGCCACTAGCCAGACTACACATGAGGATTCTTCAGTGGTTCCTGTCGTCCCAATGGTCTTTTAATCACCTACCATTATCTCATCACATACTGCTGACAGACTCTTGCAAGAAGGACCTCATTTGGTGGATTCTACCCAATCAGCTAACCACAGGCACTTCATTTGTTCCTTGCCAACCCGTTGCCACTCTGACCACAGATGCCTCACAGATGGGGGGTGGGCATTATCTAGGCAGGACTCTCCAAGGCACATGGCAAGATCATGAGGCTCACCTACATGTCAGCATTCTAGAGATAAGGGCAGTGCTCTTGGCATTGCAAGCACTTCACGACCTTCTACCTCTGGGGACTATTGCAATACAATCAAACAACATGTCGGTAGTATGGTATATCAACAAACAGGGCAGAACCAGATCTTACCCACTCACTCAAGAGGCCATTCAAGTTTGGAAATGGGCGATATCTTCCCAGTGTTTTCTGGTGGCAATGCACATTCCAGGGGCAACCAGTGTGATTGCCGCCAAGCTCAGCCGGGCAATCCTGATGCCTCACAAGTGGTCTCTGAAACAGGAAATAGCGGAGCAGATTTTCTGCAGATGGGGACAGCCTTGCTACTATCTTTTTGCCAGCTCGATCAGTGCTAAATGCAGCAGCTTCTTCTCCCTCTGGGGGAGTCACTGAGAGACGCACTTGTTCACAATTGGCCCCTGGGTCTCCTTTATGCCTTCCCTCCCTTTCCTCTTATACCCAAGGTTATTCAGAAAGCGAAACGGCTGGGAAACAAACTGATCCTCATTGCTCCTTACTGGCCTCGTCAGGTTTGGTTCTCCTTCCTTGGGCCTCTTCTCCTAGATGATCCTTGGATTCTGGATCCAGTACCAGATGTCTTGACTCACATGTCAGGCTCGCTTCATCCCTCATTACACACTCTCAATTTGACAGCGTGGCTGCTCCAGTTCCATCCCTAGTCAGGCTTCATGACTTTTCTCCCTCCATGACTCATATCCTTACATCCTCTCATAAACCTTCCACTAGGAGGTTATATTCCAGTAAGTGAAAGAGATTCTCTGTCTGGGCGGAGAAAAAGAATGGTGACCCTTATACCGCCTCCATTCCAGTGGTCTTGAAATTCCTGTCTAAGCTTTTCCACCAGGGATCTACAGCTGCCACTATCAGGGTTCAATTGGCAGCGATTTCAAATTTTCATCTAGGCATTCAAGATTCTAATCTGATGTCACATAGGCTGTGCAAAACTTTCCTTAAAGGTGCCACTTTGTTAAGACCCCCCTTTCAAGAACCTGTTTCTTCATGGGATTTAAAGTTTGTGTTATCCAAATTGACTTCTCCGCCCTTTGAGCCTCATTCATCCCCTTTGAAATTCCTGTCTTGGAAGACTTTGTTTTTGGTGGCTATCACATTGGCCATACGGGTGTCAGAGTTACAAGCATTGTCTGTAAAGCCCCTTATCTGATTTTTCACAAAGACAGAGTATCCCTTCATACTAATCCTTCATTTGTCCCCAAGGTCTGTTCCCATGCCACTTTGAATCAATCCATAGAACCTCCGGTGTTCTTTCAAAATCATTCCAGTGCAGCTGAATATAGGTTTCATCAACTGGATATCCATAGACAATTACGTTTTTATTTGCACCAGACTAAGGAATTTAGGAAATCAGATCAGTTATTTATTTCCTTCTCTGAATCCAGGTCAGGTTTACCTGTTTCCAAAGTAACACTCTCAAATTTTATTTTTAGCTGTATAGCTTATGTTTACAACTCTGAGGGTAGACCTTTACCCTTCACAATTAAGGCTCATTCTACGAGATCTCAGTCTCCCTCTGCAGCCTTTCAAGCCAGGGTCCAGCAGCAACTTGGGCTACCCTTCACACATTTATTACTCATCACAAATTGGATTTAACCTCCAGGGGTAGAGCATCTTTTGGTTCCACGGTACTCAGGAGTATTTTTCATTGAGCCACCCAAGAATAAGGTGCTAGGGACGCTGTCCCATATGTAAGAATGAAGGCGAGATAGGACTACAGAACATAAAGAAGTTATGTACTCACCATAATGTTCCATGTTTGTAGTCCATCTCGCCCTTCATTCTTACAAACCCACCCTTCTATACCCATCCTAGAAGTACCTGGAGACAGAAAAATATTGTTGTCATTAATTTTTTTTTGGAGACCTTTTAGTATTGGCTTCTTTCTGTATGTTTGTTAGTATTTTTCCAAGTCAGCAGCAAACAAGATCTGGGGATTGTACTGGTGCACCATGGGATACCTACCTAGCCATGAGCGAACTAGAAGACTTCCAGCTTGTAAATAGGCCAAGTCGGAGATGAGGATCGGCTCCGAACCCATATGTAAGAATAAAGGGTGAGATGGACTACAAACATGGAACGTTATGGTGAGTACATAACTTCTTTTTATTGTTGTTTGTGATGACCTTACCTGGACACATTTTAGAGCTGCAGGCAGTTTGGTTAGATGAACATTTTAGGGATCATTCCTAAAGACAAGGTCACCTTCTACATATGTTCACAATTCATTGTGAAGGGCAGTGGAGTCAGAGTTGTGTTTGAATTATGTAATTCATTTCCTGGTTTATTTTCTGGGCAGATGTAACGGGTAGACATTCTTGGTCATGTTCAGAAAGATGTTAAAGTACTCTCTGCTGTACACTGCTGTTCATCTCCTTTGCTGCAGGACACACACAGTGCCTGTTTGGCTAAGTAGTTTGCATTAAGTGGTGTTGCTCTGTAGCAAAAAACCCTTATTGCTCCCTGTTAGAGACCTTTCTGCTAGAGTTTTGGGTAGTTCTGCTAGCTTTAAAGGCTTTTCTGATCAGGCTGTCAGTGTTGCTCATCCTGGACAAGGGTCATGCATTTAATTATGTTCTTGATATTTAGTCTAAGGGCATTGTGTTTTTTTGGAAAATAAACGCTGTGTGCCTTTCTTCAAACAAATCCCCCTTTTCTCCTTCCTTTTGTACAAGATCTTGGAATTTCTTCTACTACAATATGTGTTACCCCCTAACTGTGACTAATTAAGGAAAACAGGTTCCTGCTAAAGGTGGCCATTTAAGGAAAACAGGTTCAAGCTAAAGGTGGCCATTTAAGGAAAAGAGGTTAGTTATGTCGGATATAGCATAACTCCAGATCTCTAAAGGCTTCTATTCAGCAGGGCAGCAACACTCCACCTCATACCTAGGTTTGCTAGCTTTTCTGGTTTGTTGGGTCTTCTTTTTTTCAGCTTCATTGCAACATTGGAAAAAGTGACATAACGAAGAATTTTTGCAGACATGGATTTTATTTTGTATTTTGTAGGAAGACAACGTGTAGAGCAAAATTTACCACCCCTTTTCTTATATGGGTGGTCGTTTGATATAGTCACGAAGAAGTTTAAGGTTTTGTAGAAATGAAGGGCATATCCTATGCAGACCATCTATATTAAAAGTTTTGGCTGAGAACTCTATTTAGAAGGCAGGGAAATAGTTTTACTGGAATGAGTGGCCTCCTGATCAAGAAGCCCTTAATGATATAAAGCTATAACACCATGAATTCTCCTTGATGAGTCCTGTGTTTGGGTTTATTCTCTGCATCACTCAGCAGTTAACATTGTTTTTTGAAGCTCCTGCATCCAGAATGACTGTGCACTTATTTTAATGCATGCTGAATACTTACTGGTGTACACTCCAAACTGTTACATGTCAGTCTAATATATTCATGCTTATGTCCCATGCTTGTCTTTATGTATTTATGTTTTCCAGTTGTGCAGTTTTAGTCATTGCTTTTGCTAGGAAAACTTCCTGTATTGCATATTCTTCTATTCTATTTCTTGGGTGTTTCCTTAAGTCTCTGAATAACTCTACCTGTTAGAGCAAGAAATCCAGACAAAGCGGGTACAAAAGCCCAAAATTCGTGACAGACTTAGAAAGATTTAAAATAGCAGGATTTGTCTTAGCATGCATTTTCTGAAGGACAGGAAGTCAGAAACTGAAATGTATGTTATTATTTAGTGACTAATCCTCAGTGGTTTTCCAGAACGCCACAAAATGTATGAAGAACAAACCAAATATATGAGCAACAATCGGCATTCTGTGAAAATCTGGACAGTTGAAAGATGTGCTGAATACTATGGATGGATGAATGAGGATCCTGGAGGGCAGGTGATAGTATCCATCTTGATGCCCAATGGGCAGTCTAAAGATCCTGCATCCAATACTTTACCCAATAAATTTACCTGGGCCTAGTTCTCCCAGGAGTAGGTCTTTTCTTGTCCTCTGTTTTTGCATGGGATTTGAGGTCTGTGAAAAGCTCACAGTCAGCTCCCACTCAAGAGGAAGATGAATCCTGGGATGCTAATGCCTTTGTTTCTTCATTTGATTGTCTCAGTCGTCAGCCTCTCTAACCTGATATCAGCATTTTACATGATTCATAGGTTCATAGGTTGGTACTAGGCTATCGGCCCTAGGGCCTACACAAGCCTAGCCATAACAATCCCCTGGCTATTTCTTTCCACAATGTTTACTTGGTCAGCGTTTGCAGTTCTTGCTCTCCTCCTTTCTTGGTATGTGGCAGACTCTACCTCATCAGGTGACCCATTCCACCTTTCTAGCTTCCTGCATTTTCAGGAGAGGGAAGAGGCTTCTGTAGCACCCTAAGTAAAGACAAGGCCAAGTTTTCCTTCCTGACACCCTTCCTTCTCACACAAGCTGGACATTGTCAGTGGTCTTAAGCAGGTGTTCCGTCTGTGTCTTTGGCCCCCATTATGGCTTGATGGGGGAGGTCTTCTGGTTGACACCAATGGGGAGTAGACTTCCATTAGGAATCAGAGGGACTATGGTTACACCTGCTTCATCCCCCTTCTCTGTCTCGTGCTGTTACTGATTGGTCAACTCCTCCTTTGCTCTTTGGGTACCTAGCTCTAGTTCTCTCTCTGGTTATTTTCCTGTCCTCTTCTCTCTTGCTCTGTGGGTTCTCTGCCTTTGTTGGGATAGGCCAAGGCTCAGCTATCTTGAGGGTATTCGAGGCTGTTGTATTGTCTGTAGGCAGGAGGCCTCCATGACTGTCACTTTCAGATCGATACAGATACTGTCTATACAGATACTGTCTACAGTTTTTGCTTGATGTCCCCTGCATTGAGGCATTCATGGAACCCATTTCACCTTAGATCTAAGGGTACAGGAGGGTGGAATTTCTTGAAAGACATCAGTCCCTAGCTTTGTGTGTCATCACTGAATTCTTTTTATGTCTCTTGTTAGGCCCCATATTAGGGGAGTTGCCTTTTGAGGTCTGTCAGTCTTCAGAAAGTATCTCACGTCTTTTGCTTTTGGACAGGTGTGGCTCAAGGCTGAAATGAAAAGAATTGGCAGCAGGTTGATTTGGGTGAGATTTCTGTGGCTCTTCCTACAGGAAGAAACCTCTGTTGTTTTCCTTAGTTGTAATTCAATAGGACAATTACATTAGGCTGTGGGATTCTTAGATTCCAAATTGGGACATTCTTTTTTAAGCTTTGAGAATTTACTACTCTTGCAGATTGTCCTTTCCCGTGCAGAAGACCCATAGCACCTAGGCCTAGCAGCCCTTGTATGGGTGCAGATCAGTTGCTATTTTCAACCTGACTACTTCTGCTTGATTTGGTTGCAGCCACTTCCCTGGGGAGCTATTGTATACCTACATCTATCAGTAGGTTGTGCTCCTTGAGATGAATGGGCAAGTTGTCCAAACATTTTTGTACCTCTTAATTCCAGTTCCAAATTTGCAGCCCTGGACTGGTAGGTCTATATAAATGCCTGGGTGGATCTTTCCTTTTTGTCTTTCACAGCTCAGTTGGCAGACAGTTGCTGGTGGGCTGGAGATGTTCATTTAGGCTTACCTTAATTTCCTTTGACCTGTGTGGTGGGGGTCATTGCCCTTCTGGCCAATGAGCCATGATTGCCTGAGTAATGATTGTGATTGTGATCACTTGGTCTCGAATATTATCCATTATGTGGTTCCCTTATGAGGCAAGTGGACATGTGGCTATTTCTACTTTCAGTGAGTTGTTTTGTTGCCATCATCATCTGGATGGCTATTTCCACTTTCAATGAGTTTTGTTGTTGTTGTTGTTGTTGTCTGGGGCCCTGCCTGTCCTCAAAAGTGGCTCCTGAAGTAGCTGTCATTACTTTGTATGATAACCTGCATGTATGTAGTTGGAACATTTTGTGTAGTCCATTCATGGGGATGGGGATGATACCACAAACAATGACCATGTCAGGTCAGGTTCTCTAGTAGTAGAGAATTTGACAGGTCTGTCATTTCACTTCTTTGGGGTGAATGTGATTGTGACATCATGTTCCCTTTGCTGGATTGGGTGTTTCATCCTGTAGATGATTATGTGTCACATTGTAGAGCTCTTGATTCTTGCTGTAGTCTTCTACTTGGGGACTAATCGGGGTGGGCGTGGGGGTCATGGATTTGATCAATTCCTTGAAAGGTGCCAGTAGTCTTCCATTAGTTAGGCCATAGATATTTCGTTTTTCTTAGAAGTAGATGACCCCTCCAAAATGTCTGATCAAAATTATTATTCTGACATCTCTGAAATTCTTTTGACATTTTAGAGGGGCAGTCCTTGAGCTACTGGAAAGACTTTTGTTTGGATTCCAAGTTGATGTGGTTTTCCACTTGAAAGGGTTGTACTACATACCTCCATGTCTGGCCTGGCAAAGCAACCTAGTCATTCTGAAGTCCTATTTCCTGGGTATCAGTCTGTATCCTGAGTTTCTTGGCAATCTTCTGACTTTCATTTCTAGCTACTGCCAATCAAGTAGCTTCCCAGGAAGGTCTGCTTTCCATCCTCTTTTTTTGGATTCCACCATTTTGAGAAGTTTAGACTTCATATTCAACATTTTTGACTCTGCTATAGGGCCCGTTGGTCTGGTGGTGTTGGATTTTACCCAGGGTCTCTAAATCTCACTGGCTCCAAGTGTGCCTGGCTTACAGATAAGGAGATCCTCTTCTTCCTCTTCAGAGGTTGCAACTCCCATTTTAACTTTCCTTTGTCCATTTTTATTAAAAAAAATCGACTTTCTTCTCTCATCATGTCCTTTCCTTTTTCTGTTGTTCTGCAAGTGCAAAAGCTTTGTGGAATGCAGGGGCTCTTTGCTTCCTGTAGTTCTTTTACTTATCTGGGTAAGATGGATTGATGGATCATATTGCAGTCTTCAGGAGTGAAAGGCCCATAACTGCCATTCACTTCTTCTCAGGCAGGAAGCTGGGTTCCCTGTGCCATTTGTTCAACCCACTAGTCCTGGCTGTGATCAGGTGTGTTCATTTTTTATAGTATGGTCATCAGTACTTGCTTGAGCTACCCTTGGCAAACTGTGTATCCATAACATGTTGGACCTGCACTGTTGTCTTTCTGTGTGTTGCCATCATGACTGTGATTCTGGGGGTCTGGATTCATTAGGTTACGTTTCCCCTACACCCACCATTCCCATATGATTCTGCTGTAGTTCTCCTCCTAGTTTTGGAACATTCTGCTTGGGTTTCATCCCAACTGCAGTACCTATCAAGAACTGCCCTTTGTGTTAAATATAACTAATACAGCCTTATATTATTAGTTACTCTATAGAGAAGACCCTCCTTAATATACTTCCTTGTCATTTCCCTGTTGGGCGGGCTGTTCTAACTGGCTGTAGCTAATCTGCTGCTGTTTTACTTGCTAGGATTGGGAGTAACAGTTATTTTTTGTTATATTTTTATCTGTATGACTTTGTTATATTTTTATCTGTATGATCATAGTTGTTGGTAGCTAGGAGTGAAATGGCAAGCAGTGCTGATTGGTACTTGAAGTATGGAGACTTGGTCTGTGCTGTAAATGGTGCATCTTTATCTCAGGGTAAAAAACTTGAAAAAATAGTGTCACTGTTGATTGGCCAAGTGGATAAACTCAGCCAGCACCTTCAATGACATTTACTATTGCATATCATCTAATAAGGTAATAGCACATCTGACACTTATAGTAATTGTAAGATAAGTAACTGTTTTGAGGCAGACTGCAAATAAATGAGATGACTGGATTTCCTGCATATAAGCACTGTTTTCTAGGCTTACCATTCATGACCAACAGAAAATTTTGCTCTGGATTTGACTCAGAAGTTGTCCTTGTTCTTCATCTGTTTATACCATGCTTGAATTACCTATAGGACCCTACAAAAAATATTCTTGCAGGCAGCTGGTGGAAACATAGTGACAGTAGCCATGGTGATAGCAGAGCAATTTATACCTGTTTTGTATTTACTGCCTAATGTAGATAATGCTGTCTCATATAGGAAGGGCTTTTTTGATGTCTGCTGAGTTGCATAAATAGGAGTGTAATAGGTTCATAGGTGTGTACTACTAATAGGCTAACAACTCTTAGGGCATTTTTAAGCCTAGTCATGCATTCCAAATCTCTGAGAAGTTCTGGAACCCTTGATAAATATAAACAAGGGGCTTGGGAGGTGAACCATTTACCCATTAGAGGCATAGGTGCCAAACCAGGGACAAATTACCTGTTCCCCATCCAATTGGCCAAGTTACACTTCAGTTGGGTTAGGGAGAAACTTTGCTTCACATGGATGGTGAGCCTGTTCCAGAGAAGGGGTAGCCTTTGAGATACATACCTGTATTTCCAGCAGCTCCTATTTATATTCCAGGCAAAGTTTAAGTCTTTAGAATGGGTAATTCTTATGCTGCTTGTTTTACGGATATATAGAAGGTGCATCGGGGGGGGGGGGGGTCCAACAATGCTTTGTATGCCAGGCATAGAATTCCCCTTAACAACTTGTAGGAGACATAACACAGCAATAGGGCTTTGAGGCAGTCTGCATAGGGCATGTTACAGTGAGGAACCTCTGTGGATCTTCCAGTTGTTCGATGTGCCTGGTTAGGAACATACCAAAGTGGGCTTTATATTCAAAGGTAGGTCTGATGAATTCTGAATGTAGTGGAACAATGACCTCCATGCACCTAGATGCCATATCTTTGTTTATAAGTTACACAACTTAGAATGATTTCCTCACTACTGCAGAGACTTGATGGTCAAAGGCTAGATTGTGGTCTGTGTGTCCCCAAGTCCCTGACTACTGGGTATTCTTTAAGGGGTTTATTGTCAATATGATAGTTACCTGGAGTGGATAACTTCCAGGAGGATACTGTTATGCATGTTTTTGGCATTTAGTTTTAGTCCATGGCTCTGACAAGTTATTTGTCTGTGTCAACCCTTCTTGGAGAACATTAGTATCAGTGGGGGAGTGCAATTATCTGCAACTTTGGTAAGGCAGAGGCCCTTGACATTGGCCTTGGCTTCAGTGAAATAAATGCAAAAAGGACTGATCCGTATGGGACTCTGCTTGTGACTGGCCTCCTTGTAGAGGTAGACTCCCCAACTCTAACTTCCTAGTCCTCTCTGTGAACCAGCTGGCTATTCACCAGGTGACATAAGGGTTTATACCTAATCTCTTGAGTTTATCAACAATGCCCAAGTGGGGTCTTGTGTTAAAGGCCTTGGGCAGGTTAAGGTAGGCAGGGTGAACAATTTTGCCCTTATCTATTTCTCTGGTCATTTTCTCAAGGAAGTCCATCAGACTGAGTATTCATGACCTGCCCTTGACAAAACCAAACTGGTTGGGTCCACCGTCTCGAGGTTTCCAATGTCATTATTGATCGTTTCCATGATAATTCTTCCCATGGCTTTGCATAT
Source organism: Protopterus annectens (assembly GCF_019279795.1). NCBI lineage: Eukaryota > Metazoa > Chordata > Ceratodontiformes > Protopteridae > Protopterus > Protopterus annectens. Next base: position 453,990,663 of record NC_056743.1, read on the forward strand.
GAGACTAGCGAGACTAACGTGTCTATATTTCCAGGGTCTGTAGATGGTCAGCCTTTGTGCAGAAGGATGACTGTTGCTGTTCTCCATTCCTGAGGCACAAAGCCTATTCAGAGGCTGTGGCTAAATAACGATTCCAGAGAAACATATAGGTCATGTTTCATGCATTCTGGGATATTACCTGGTTCCAGTTCCTCTGGCCATCAGCTGATTTTGACTTTGTAGCTTCTAACAAGAGCAGTTGCTTCAACTAAATCCAAATCATAAGTGTAGCTCTTCATTCAAAACAACCTCTTGTGTTTAACAGTCTTAGTTTATAGATCCCGACAAACATCCTGTTTTGCATTTCGATGAGTGATTTCTCCCACATCCCATATAGAGATTGTGTAATGAATCATTCAGAGTACATGCCAATAATGCTGTCTCATTTAATCTCTGTGCCTTAATGTTTTTTTTTTATTTGACTGCATGTATTTGGGCACTAATGCTATTTACTGCAAACAGTGCAAACCTTCACTCTATAGCAATACGTATTATTTTCTCTTGCAATCAGAGCTGCAATACCTCCATATCAAATAGTCATAAATGGAAGTCATGGTAACTTCCAATGCTCATATTTCACTATAATTTACAGTAGTAAAGACATTCCAGTGCCTTTTGCACACAACACTGTACTATAGTGCAGAGATAAAAACTAAAATACTGTAACATTGCCATTTGTGTGTTTTGTCCTACAACCAAGGTCAAAAAGAACGAGAATAGGTCGAGCTATATTTATAATCTGGCCACTGGACGACTGCTTAAGTACAGGTCCAAGCTGCTAACTCTTGGTGAGCAGAGAGAAGACACATTGTCGTAGAAGGGATGGTTATTGAAAAATAAATCTATAAATAACTAAATAATGATTGCTTCTGCTGGCATTCTTTTCATAATCACTTTCGACTATTTCCTTCTGAAATCTCACCACAGAGGATTGAAGAGGTTTCTGCCCTTGTCTACTCTAGAAGGGCATCCTATGACAGAGAAATACTTCACTAGTTTCGAGTAGGTGAAAATAATCTGTGGAGATTGTAGTCAGCTTTTTCTTTTAAGTCAGCATTCAAACAGGATGAGGCAAAAATGGGCTTGTTGATGTGTTGCTATTGGAATGTTGCTGTTTTTTTGTACTAATGAAAAATGTTACTTTAAATAATATTTGCTCATTGTAGTCGACTGTTACTGAAACTTACTGCTATGCTATCTTTTTCAGTTAAGGAAAACATACGTTTAGCCTTTGACAAAAAGAAAGAACCTTTTATTTGATAAAATATTGAAAAATGTGTAAAACAGATTATTATAATTACAATTGTTAATTACTGTTGCATGCCTGATGTCTTCCTAGGCTTTGCCATCTGCAACTGTGTGGTGTTTCTTGTGTATGCCTTGAATTATGCCTACACCTGTTTTGTCACCTTTTTTCTCTCTGACCTCTGACTTCATACTAACTTCAAGCATTCTTTCTCATCCTTTCACACAAACATTCAGAACTGCTATTTCCAACTCACTAGATCTACATGAGACCTGTCCTTCTCTGGAGTCACTGCATGTCTGCTACCTTTCTGCCAGAAGCTTTATCAAAGGCATTGCTCTTGTCTGTTTGTGTTTTGGCATAGCATGAGCCTTCATTTGAAAATACGATATGTATCTATACCCTAAATTCGTGTGTGTGTGTGTATATATATGCTTATATTATACCTATATATATATATATATATATATATATATATATATATATATATATATATATATACATGTACATTCATGTAATGCTTGAGCAAAAAACTATCAGTTTTTGAGGTTTGTTTTGATCAGTTTTCTGTACAAAGATTCGGTTTACCTGCTTCTGCTCTGTGAAGGCAGCCGTTTAATTATCTCTAATTTTTTTCTGCATTCAATAACAGAAAGCATTACATAAATCAATGTACACAATAGCTCTAATTAAGCTATTGCTGTGATATACTGCCATACCATTAATTGTCTGACGAATCATTTCTCAACCACATTCAAGGTAAACTGAAGATTCATTTTCTTAGTGCATGTAATACTGAACTAACCACTTGTATCAGTTCTAAACTATTGCATGTTTTGGATGGGCTGTAAAACACAATACAGATATAAGTGCTTTCCACAACTCCACATTAATAAGTTAGCATTGTCTTGCTCTTTGGAAGAAGTTAGTATGCTTAAAAAGTCACCTCAGAAATGTAAAGAAAATGCTTTGCATGATGTTATAACAATTCTTACCTGGTCATGATGGTCGTAATAGTGTATAAAAAGTGAGACATTCTGACAGTCTGAAAAGAATTTCAGGTAAAATGTAAATATTAGCAAAATGTATTTTCTGTGTAAGAGTATACATATACATGATAAGAGAAATTAGATATTCTTAAAAATTTTAGATAAAATATACCATTATCATCTTGAATGGGTAATTTGGAGAAGCATGGTAGCTCAGTGATGAGATATCTGCCTCACATCTCCAAGTTGGGGTGCTGAATCCTCAGCACCAGTTAGTTTCTGTGTAGAGATTTGCATGTTCTTTGTGTGTTCTCTTCAGGTCCTCTGTTTTCTCCCACATACCAAAAACATGCTGGTTGACTGGACGTAGTTCATTGCATCACAGGACTCTGATTGGGTGACATCACATCAGTGTCTATTGGACACATAGTACACTGGCTGAGTAT
>NC_056743.1:454295882-454415882 GCF_019279795.1 Protopterus annectens
AGCTTCTCGCCAGTACATACTCTAGAAAGCATTTCTGCAGACATAACATTGCACTTGGAACCCATGTCGTCTTTGAGCTTTATGGGTCTTCCATTTATTTAAACAGTACAGAATACTTAATTCTTTGCCCATAAATCTACTGCATGGACTGTTTCATGGAGCACTGACAACATCAACATAAAATGTAGAGTCATAGCTTTCTAACTGATCAACTTGTTTCTCTGAATGTTCCCTTTTAATAAAGGAATGTGTGCCTTTTGATTTGCAAAACCTTTTGAAATGATTCCACTTATTGTATTTGTTTCACTGCTGACCAATAGCTAAACATTTTTCCCTTTTAGATTCATAACTTCCTCCACAATTATGACAGTTGGCTATGAAACTGGGTGAGGCGACAGTTGGCTATGAAAACTGGGTGAAGCACATGCTTTGAGTTTGCTGACTTACTCTTGTGCTTCACTGAGACTGTGTGGTTTCCAGAGCACACCTTGGAGCTTGCTAGAAAGCCACAGGGTTCCCATTCAGTGTTGCAGGGTTTACAGTTACACCCATATGCTTGGGCCTGTTTATTTTAACCACATGCTGCATACAAGCAACATTGGCTTTAGATGTCACTGGAAGCATGCATCTGTCATTTGTAAGCATTAGCATGCTTCTCTGTAAGCTCATATATCTGGCAAATCTCAATGGCCTTATTCAAAGTTAAATCATTGTCACGAGGCAAAATCTTTCTCACAGCATCATCTTTAATATAGCTCACAAGTCTGTTTTTTATCAACGCATTCCTAAAATCACCAAATCTGCATGGTTTAGCTTTATTTCTCAAATCAATTATATATGCTGCAAAAGTTTCACCAGGCTTTTGATTCATTGTATAAAATAAATACCTTTCCATTGTAACATTTGTTTGGGGGTTACACATTTCTCTAAATTTACATTATAAGCACTTGGGGTCTTCCTTTGACTCAGCTGGTACAACTATATGATGGTTTTTCCCCCTCTCCTGCAAAGACAGCAGGTACATACACAAGTGAACGCACTCATTCTGTGGCTTCTGAACCAGCTAAATTAAGTAGAATAAATGCCTTTGTATGGTCATCTTTATCAGAAAATGCAGCCTGTATGAAAATATTGTACTCTTGCTCATATACTCTCCAGTTCTCTGCAATATTATTGTCAAACACAAGTGGACCAGGTTTTCGAACTCCATCTGCCATGCCAACAAATTATGCCCAAACACACTGAAAAAAATGGCCCTTGTAATTATATACAAACATGCACACAGCCAGCACTTGTAATAACATTCAAATGCACAATAAACTCTTCCAAATGCTGTACTTTGCGAAATATGCTTTATAATGGCTTTATTTTGCGAATTAACTGAAATACTGCACAAACATGCAAACACTTCAAACGCTTCAGACAACTTGAATAGCTTTGATTAGTGTGAAGAAGTAGTGCTTAGAGAAAAATGCCTTAATTTCCCTTTATTTTATTCATTTTATGTGATTCTGACTTTATTTCAAACATTTTCCATAGTTATTTCGAATATTTCTGTTAATATATCATGATATCGGATATTTCTGTTACTTAGAAATTTGTTTAGAGCATTCAGAATGCTTCATTTCATATTTTGCAAATAAAAAAATAGCCCGAGCAAGTTTTAATACCTGAAATTCGTTTCTGACCTGTTTTGCGAGTTATACATGCAGTAGGGATGATTCACTCCTATATATTCCTCCAGTGTCAACTGAGTGCCTCTTGGTTTCAAACTGAAAAATCTGGATCTCCTTTTGGTACCATGTCCTTTTTAGACATACCACTTGTGGTACCATGTCGCTCATCCTTTTCTAGTATAGATGACGAACAGGCGGGGTAGTTTGTTTACATGCTTTATTACATCGAAACACATCAGGATGGATAGCAGCATTACAAAATATAAACAAACTGATTAACAGACAGACTACGCAGACTACACAGACACGCATGCTTACGTCTCAACAGCTAACTACTAAATGGCAGTCAGGCTTGCACGTGTTCAGTATTTATACTCTTCTGCAAGCCCCTAGAAAGCTTCTTAAAGCTGTACACATACAATGATCTACAGTTATTATTACTTTCCCTTCTATTTACTACTGTAAACATTTAACTGATTATATTTCTTTACTAACTTCTTTTACTTAGTCCTTGTTCTTTGTCATCGCACCACGACTAACTAAAGCACAAATATCAATATTTGTCTCCCCTTGTTTTTCTTTGTATTTTTATCTGCTATAACCTTATACAAACGCACAGATAATTTTATTTTCTCTTCCTCCTATAATCACAAATTGTATGTTGTAAGGTTAGCATTAATCTTCTGTTACAGCTAAATGTGTGTGCAAAAATATATATGTAACCAAGATGAAAATGTTATATACAAAGTGGAAAATGAACATATACTGTATATTGTCTATGTTTGTTAATATTGGAGCTTTTCTCACCAGGCCTGCAGTGAAAAAGGGTATCTATCCCAGATGGGCTGTCTCTGTCAACAAATAAAAATAAAATAAATAAACAAATAATAGATTATAGTTTCCTTTCATATTTCCATGATTCTAACAATGGTTAAGCAAAAGGTTTTCTCTGCATTTGCTCAGAGGATCATGGGTACTTACTAGGCTAATGATCTCTGAGGATCTTCAGAAGCCTAGCCTTACATTCCCAAGAGGTTTGTTAACCCTAGTATTATAAATAAATGTAATCCAGAGCTCTCTGCAGTTCAGTACTAGTAACCAGAGCAGGCAGTCATTCTCATGCTTCAGCTATCTGTAAAGGGCAGGGTTACTAATCTAGTAGTGAACTTGCGTTTTCCTATTTTTTTATTTTCTACTTAACCAGAGTAGGAGACATAATGTTATTATGTGGAGAGAAAGACAATTCCAGAGGAGCAGTGTTCTGAGTAAAGCACATCTATCCCTCCAGCATGTTTTACTTAAGTTGCAGATTACCACCCTTTGCTTCTCATATGTTATATATTACCTCTAATGTATTTTGCCAGTAGTGAATGTAGGTGGCACATTTTCTCTGTTATGTTTTTATGTCCTTGGCAATGATTATTTACAAACAGGAGTAGTGTTCTGTTTTTCATCAGCAAACCTTAACACAATGTAATGAAAAAAGCTATGGAAAACTTGATTTGTAATGAAAAAAGCTATGGAAAACTTGATTTTTAATGCATATCTTAGAGTTTAAGAAGGTACAATGACAAATGCAAGCTTTTCCTCCTGTGAAAATTGCATTAAAATTCTGTGGCATACATGCAGATTATTCCATGCTTTAGAATTATTGAAAATGGCTTAATATAGGGGCAGAATTAACAAACAATAGCTTCCTTTTTCCCGGTCATGCAGAAGGTACATGAGGTTTCAATTCAGTGACTTTAGCTCTCTGCAATGAAACTTCTCAATTGCTAATTCACATAGGAAATCACTGATAGTGCAGTTTCATTGTGTGCACAAACCGCAATTTTAAATTTCCTGGGCTTTTCTTCTTTTCCATGGTTTCAAGAATTAGTATAAATGACCAAGGGGAGTTTCAGTCCCCTACTTGTAATACTTTCTCTTGTTTCTTTAATCACAATGACTCTTTGACCAGTTTTCTTCTTTCGGCTGAAGCTTCAGCTGAATTGATGTTGGTGAGGCATAGTTTTACAACATACAGCACATGGCTATGCACCACTACAGATGTACTCCATGGCCATATGGCAAGTGTCAGTTAATTTTCTGAATTTTTAATTGCTATTATACTATGATGAAAGATCAACATAATGTCATATTTAACTAGTGACGTAAGTGAACTGTGCACAGGTTATGTCACTTAATGTTTGTCAGTGCAGTGCACCCACAGTTCATGTTTTCTATGATTATGTTTCCACAAATTCTCATTCTGTGTTTTTTCTCCATTATGTCATAATTTCTGCATTATTTACAATGTTTGTTTCATTTTTGCTTTCTGTTTCATTGAGGATGTACTGCCGTATTTAAGTAATTCTTTTTTTACCATTCTTTTATTCAGGGGGATGAATATGAAGACATTCCAGGTGAACAGGTGACAGAGGAACAGTTTACAGATGAACTTGGCAACATTGTCACTAAAAAGGTAAGAAAAAAAGAAAAAACTTGCATGGTCTCATCTTTGTTTGATTTATGTTTTTGGGGGATATATTTGCTGTATATTAGTATAGCTAGTGTAAGGCAAAGGGGACAACTGTCCTGGTCTCAAAGTGTTGGAGGGCATGATTGGGCAATCCTGATCACTTAACGCTTTGTGTGTAGTCTAAACTGTAGCAACTGCTTGCTACAGTTAAAAACATTTCTTTTCATTTTTTTTTTAGTAAAGTAAATCCACGGTATTATAGTGCTCTATATAGAATATAAACATTAGCAAGTGCTTACTACATTAAATCAAGCAGTTTGCTACAGTTTAAAAGAGAGAATCGTTTTAACTAAAACCTGAGAGATGTAATGCTCTCTACAAGGAATGAAGTGTTTTTTTTTTTTTTTTTTTTTTTTTTTTTTTTTTTTGTTAGTAAAATAATGAGAGGAAGGAGAGTTGGAGAAGGGCACAGGAATGGGACCTGATTGGCTAGGGCAGGAGGGAGGCTGCTTGTTGTATATAGGAAATGGACATTTTTTTTTGTCGCTTATTTGGAGAGCTGAAGGGGTGCGGCTCTAGTTTGTGGTACTGACAAAGGGCACTAGTTAAGCCCCCTATTCTTATATATCACACACCTTATAACATTATATTTGCTTTATACTGTTGTAATTCAAGAACAGATTGTGTGTACTTTAGCATGTTTTTAATTCTATAAATAATTCATACGTGAATGTAGTTTTGGTGCGATGACAAACACATTGCATACTGCACAGTATGCAAAGACACTACATTAAAGTCTCAGTTGAGTTTAGTTTAAATGATACAAAGACAGAAAACTTGAAAACATTGGAAAACATACAGTGGATATAAAAAGGGTACATACCCATTTTAAAATGCCATGTTTTTGTGATATAAAAAATGAGACCACAATAAATAATTTCAAAACTTTTTCCACCTTTAATGTAACCTATAACCTTTACAATTCGATTGAAAAACAAACAAGTCTGTTAGGGGAAAAAATATAAAAAATAAAAAACATACAATACTCTGGTTGCATGTGAGTGCACACTCTTAAACTAATCCTTTGTTGTGTGTGCACACCCTTAAACTAATGCTTTGTTGAAGCACCTTCTGATTTAATTACAGTATTCAGTCTTCTTGGGTAGGAGTCTGTCAGCATGGCACATTTTGACTTGGCAATATTTGCCCACTCTTCCTTGCAAAAGCGCTCCAAATCTGTCAGATTGTGAAGGCATCTCTTGTGCACAGCCCTCTTCAGGTCACCCCACTGATTTTCTATTGGATTTAGGTCTGGGCCCTGGCTGGGCTATTCCAAAACTTTAATTTTCTTCTGGTGAAGCCATTCTTTTTTTGATTTGGATGTATGCTTGGGGTCATGTTAAAAGGTGAAATTCCTCTTCATTTTCAGCTTTCTAGCAGATGCCTGAAGGTTTGGGGCCAAAAGTGACTGGTATTTCGAACTGTTCATAATTCCCTCTACCTTAACTAAAGCCCCAGTTCCAGCTGAAGAAAAGCAACCCCAAAGCATGATACTGGCACCACTGTGCTTCACCGTGGGGACTGTGTTCTTTTGGTGATTTGATATGTTGTTTTTGCTCCAAACATATCTTTTGGAATTGTGGCCAAAAAGTTCAACCTTGGTCTCATCAGACCATAACACATTTTCCCACATGCTTTTGGGAGACTTGATGTATTGTTTTGCCAGTTTTCGCTGAGCCTGGATGTTTTTCTGTGTAAGAAAAGGCTTCCCGTCTTACAACCCTACCCCATAGTCCAGACATATGGAGAATATGAGAGATTGTTGTCACATGTAGTACACAATTAGTACTTGCCAGAAATTCCTGCAGCTCCTTCAGTGCTGCTGTAGGTTTCTTGGCAGCCTCCCTGACCAGTTTTTGTCTTGTCTTTTCATCAATTTTGGAGAGACGTCCAGTTCTTTGCAATGTCACTGTTGTCCCATATTTTTTCCACTTTTTGATGACTGTCTTCGCTGTGTTCCATGGTATATCCAATGCTGTGGAAATCTTTTTGTGCCCTTCTCCTGACTGATACCTTTCAACAGTGAGATCCCTTTGATACTTTTTAAGCTCTCTGTGAACCATGGCTTTTTCTGTAGCAGGCAACTGAGTAAATGTCAGGAAAATCCTACTAGGACGGCTGAACTTTATTTGGGGTTAATCAGAGTCTCTTTAACTGATGGCAGGTGTGTACCCAAGAAGACTGAATGTTGTAATTAAATCAAAAGGTGCTTCAACAAAGTATTAGTTTAAGGGTGTGCACACTTATGCAACCAGCGTATTGTACTTTTTTTATTTTTTATATTTTTTCCCCTAACAGATTTGTTTGTTTTTCAATTGAATTGTACAGGTTATAGGTCACATTAAAGGTGGGAAACGTTTTGAAATGATTTATTGTGTCTCATTTTTTTATATTACAAAAACCTGGCATTGTAACAGGGGTGTGTACACTTTTTATAGCCACTGTAGATGATGCAATTGAATAAATATAGATTGTACGATTACTTGATCTTTCGGATGAACAACAGTCCTTTCACTGGTAGTTTTTAAGTTACTGATATCTGCTGGAAAGAAAATTACATAATTTCTTCTTCAGTGTGTGAAAAAGATACTTAAAAATGGCCAGTGTGGGGAAAAAATGTGTGCAGCTTGAATGCAATGTCTTTGCGTTTGTGTGTGCAGGGGTGCTTGTACGTGTGTAAGCATGTGTGAGAGAGCATGGAACTTCAGAAAGGTGGTTTATTAACTGCCATAAAACTAAAAATACCACCTGCATGATATTTTGGAGTCATTGTTCATTTAGAAGAAAACAGCTTTAATCAAATACTATGACATTTAATGGAAAATTAAATCACAGCAAAAAGAGATCTGCAGGAGGATTAGTTAAATCCAGAGAAGGAAAATCATATAACAAAAATGTGTCCAGTACTTTTGCTCTGCTTAGGCTGATATTGAGCGGCTAGACTTTTTTTTTTTATTGTTACACGTCTAGACATGCATTAGTCTGAGGGAAAGAAACCCTGAAACTGAAATGTGTGTCATTATTTAGTGACTTCATTTCTCATAAAATTTGTGGTTTTCCGACAAATCACTGAGGAATGAAATCACTAAATAATGACATGCATTTCAGTTTCAGACTTCCTTTCCTTCAGACAATGCAAAAGAGCAACATTACCCATTCCCTTCTTTATTTAGTCCACATTTCTTATAATGAGACAAAAAGCTGGAGCCTCCCGATAAATAGAGGTACTCTCGAAGCAGAGAAAATACAAGAAAAATCAGGTGGAAAACTAACGAAACATACCTGTTTTTCCTTATTTTTCCCAACTCTTGTACCTCTAACTGCCAGTATGTTACAGCTTTCTTTTCTCCCCCTCCCCCCAATAAAAAGAAGGCAACAGAGATCTTCCTATCTCTGTTGCTTGCTTTCCAAAGCACTCACGGACTGTGTAAATGTGGGAACGGAAGTCCCATACAGATGTGCAGTACATCAACAAAGCAGTGGAATTGGGAAGCAACATGGAAGAACACCACAGCACCATTATACAAAGACATTATTTAAGAAAAGTAAGGTTTTTTTTCTTAAATAATGTCACTGTACAACATCAATAATCAACTCCGTGGTGTAGTATATCACTTGGGCTTCACCCTCATAATTAAACCACGCCAACTGTGGGTAAATCTTCAATATACCACACCCAGTTCTTGGTTATTGCTATATTATCTTATTCTCTTGGTAGTCCTGGACTTCTTTATTGCCCATATCTGTATTGTCAACATTACTGCAATTATCGTGATTTCTTTCCACACAAAACACAAAGATAATTGTCCTCAAAATTACATTGTTGTAGTAAGTTAGGTTTTATTCAGGTGTTCATAGGTAAGTACTAGGCTATCGGGCCTGGGGCCTATACAAGCCCAGCCAAAAAGGTACCCTGGCTTTTGCCACCCAATAAAATTATTTTCCTGTGTCACTGTCCAGCAGAGCCACAGAGGTGATCCCCGGGGTGAATTTTCTATTTCCCATCCAATCATCAGGATTTTTCTTGAAGAATGCTAATGAGGAGTTTTGTTTGATATAGACATGTAGTTTATTCCAGAGTATGGGAAGTCTCTGGGACAGGAATCTATCCCTCCAGCATGTTCTGTTTATTGTGGTGACAAGGTTTAGGTCCCTAGAGCGTGTAGCTCGGAGGGATTCGGATTTCTTTACGTGGAGCATGTCCAGCAGCTCTGGGTTTGACATAGCTTTGTATGTTAGGCAGAGATCACGTCTGAGTAGGCGATATGCGACGGAGTAAAGCTAGATTTTTTTGAGACGGTCTGTGTAGGGCATCTGTTTGAGGCCGGTAATCCTCTTTGTGAGGTATTTCTGCGGTCTTTCCAGTTGTTGTAGATGTCTTGTGAGGTACATACCAAAAGGGGCGTTGTACTCTATAATGGGTCTAATGAGTGATGGGTAGAAGGGAACAATGACCTCTTTTTTCTGGATGAGAAACCTTTTGTGATGAGGTGTGCAACGTAGAAGGATTTCCTGACTACTGTGGCGATGTGATTATCAAAGAAGAGACTGCTGTCCACCTGTGTCCCAAGGTCTCTTATCACACTTTCAGTGTTAAGTATACTACCGCCTGTGTTGTAGTTCATGGGTACAGAGTTTTTATCAAAGGGGATGACAATGCACTTTTTGGCATTGAGCTTGAGGACATGGCTTTGACACCAGGCATCTGTCTCAGTGAGGCCCTTTTGTAGGATGTCCACATCGTTAGAGTTTCGATTATGGCTCCTAGTTTGCAGTTATCTGTGAACTTCATTAGCCAAAGACCTTCTGTGTTAGCCTGTACTTCAGAGAAGTAGATACCAAACAGGAGAGGACCCAGGACTGAACCCTGTGGTACTCCACTTGTCACTGGTCTGAAGTCGGATTTGGAGTCTGCTACTTTCACAGTGTGGGTTCTGTCAGTGAGCCAGTTGGCAACCCATCTTGTGACATAGGGATTTATACCTAGTTTAGTGAGCTTACCTATAATTCCAGAGATAGGTTTTCTTAACTGCATAAAGTGCCTTTGATGCTGATTTCATGTAAAGACAGACCAACAAATTATAAATAAATTATAAATGATAACTCTGGATTTAACCAATGTACTTGCACAACTTTTTAATTGTGATTAATGTTCTTAATAAATATCAGAGCAGTTGATATGGGATACTCTGCCCCATTGAATGAACATCCAATCTAATGCATTGTGCATGGAGAACTGGCAAGACATAACCCAAGTCTTTTAAAGTTCAGTCTGTCTCTCTCATTTTTCAAGTGTCTTGTTTAAATGAATGAGGAAAATAATGTGTTCCTCTTTCTAGGAACATGTGGATATCAAAGCACCTCATCTAACACTAGTAACTTAATAACTCTTCATAAAGGACTCCTGCTAATCTGAAAGCTTGAGTAACTGTAAAACTTGGTCCATTAAGCGGTATTAGAATCACATGTGTTTGAATGTTTTTGTGCCTCCTACCAGTGGACCAGTATGGCATTTCTTCATTTTTAATACAAAGACAGAATTTCAGATGCAAAGATTTGCTATTAACATGGCCTTATGTGTAGAATAAAACTTTTCAGCAATTTGTATTAGGCGATTCAGCAGTACAGATCCCAACACATGCTGTAAAAGCCTAGTCACAGCTGTTGGCCTATTTTAAGGAAGTGCAGTAAATAAGTAAGTAAGGTGCATTAGGAATGTGTGGGTGCTGGAGCTGATGAAGACCCCCTTTAATTTAGATCTCTGTGTTTTCAGGTTTTTACCTACAGCAGTACTGGTCCAAGAAGAAATTATTTAAAGCTGTAGAGACAGAACTTCACGGCCACCACTATTTTATAAGAGTACATTTCAGAAACTATTTATGGCTGTAAACAAATACCTGCACACAGTTTTAATTTTTGCTGTTGTTATTTTTGAAGGGCATATAAAGTTCTGCAGTGAGCTAAGAATTCTGCTGTAATGTTTACTGATGACAATGATCATGATTTAACAGTGTTTAATTCAATAGGCCAGATCAAGAACATCCCGACCACGGTTTTCTGCTTTCTAGTCACTACTGATTCAGGCATTCATAGGACATGGCATCATTTAGTTCAGGAAATGTTTAACGGGTGGCATGCCAGGGTAATCCTATGAGATAGGCTTGTAAAGGCTCCAGGGCCATAAGCCTAGTACACACCTATGAACCAGATAGATTACACTAAGTGCACAAGTAGTCTACATTTTTTAGTAAACTTCGAGATTTAAGGCAGCAAGAACTCAGTAAGAAAACTAAAATTAGGAGGAAAAAGGTGAGAACTATGGGTCTATATTAGAACATCGAAGTGTCAGGTCTACGAATGTTCTAATATTGACACCTAGTAACCGAAAGTTGAATATAGCAAATTTTTAGATAACCAAATTCTTTCCTAGGGAAAGAAATCGGTTGTCCGTTATTGTCGCTTCGCTATTTTCAGCTCTGCGGTGGAAAGTTACGGTCGGGTTCTGGTAAGTGTGCGATTGTGTGGACATGAGGGTTAGGGTGGGATAGGTGAGTTAGGGTTAGGGGGCGGGTCAGGTAAGTGTGCGAATGTTTGGACGTGAGGGTTAGGGCACGGGTGAGGTCTGTGTGCGATAGTGACGGACGTTAGGGTTTGGGTTAAGGTATGTGGGTAGATAGTGGTGTATGTACAGTTTAGTGTAGGTTTATATGTAAGCCTTTAGGTGTATGTGTGTGGATTGCTGTGTGTTTGGTGTGTTTGTGTTGTGTGTATGTGTTTTGGAACAGCAAATTTTTTCCCTAGGAAAAAATTCGATGTTCTAACTTTTCGGTCTTACCGGTTTTCGGTTACTAGGTGTCAATATTAGAACATTCGAAGACCTGAAACTTCGATGTTCTAATATAGACCCAAAACTATACTAGTGTTGTCTCTACTTAGAAGAGTGCACACTTGGTGTACGCATTCATGAATCCAGCCTAAGTTCTCACCCATTAAGTACCTGCATACATTTGTTCGTGGAGAATGATATGTGTATTTTGAACGCTATTCTTTATGATAAATTAATCAGCGCTTCAAAATTACTTTTCATCATTTTGCACTTCAGAATCGCAGCATCGTGCTCAAAACCCTAGTTTATCTGAACCATAGTATGCCTTGATGATAGAAAAATTCTAGTGTGCTAATGCAAAAGACAGTTTGAAAATGTATTTTGAAACGTCAGCCATTAATTAGAAACAGAAATAAATTAAACCTGCTTTATAAAAATATAATTCAGCTATATTGCAGTGTGCCTGGAAAAGTAAAATTCTTGCCAGTTTTCACATACTACTGCTTGAGAAGGGGACTTTGGTTCTAATTTTCTAACCTTTCATTCATCTGTATGTCTTGTCCATATGGTCACCATATCCTTTGCACTCTTTGCAGGTTATTCGTAAGGTGGTTCGCCGGATCAACACTTCTGAGGGAGAAACGGGGGACAAGGAAGAAGTAATCATTGAAAGTTCTCTCCAGGACCCTTCAGAGGTTGAAGCAGATACAGAGCAGTTTATGAAATATGCCATCCTTCAACGGGACAGCCCTAATGCAAAGGTACGGTATAAAATTTAGAATGAGATATTTGGAAGTGACAAAATACAATCCTTTCAAATATATCCTGCTGTTGAACTACATATTCAAAAACTCCTGTTGTAGGAGGCATTTTAAGAGGTTTTGAACTCCAACAGTTAGGCATATATGTGAGATATATGAATAATGCTATTAAAAATAGTAACAAACAGCTGATGCCTTTATATGATTGTATGGTGCAATGCATTGACCATGAGATGTTCTTTCCAAATGATAAAAAATTAACACAAACTTAATAAAGTGTCAGTACAAGTGACAGAGTAGTTTAGTAATGGACATTTCTTCCCTGTTTAGCTATGTGCAGTAGCTGTCTCTTGCATTAATCCCAAATCAGTCACTTCATCTCCCTCTGGAAATCAAAGCTCTGCCACCAAATGCAAAAAGAGAAGACTGTAGGATATAGCATTAAAAATGTTAACAACTTTTTTGTCTGCCTAATGATGCTCTTCCATAATCCTGTCAATCCATTTGATCATTTATGGTGGCATGAGAACCCGGACCATTCATTCTCTGGAAAGGGCAAGAGCCCTATGGTGCATTTCTGACTCAGACGAGAGCCTGATCAGCCTATTTGTTCTGATCCAAGGGTAGGAGTCAGGTATGTGAGCCTGTCAGCTGTGTGGGTCCCTTGCTCCTATGTAGCTCCATCCACAGAAACTACAGTGTATTCAAGGGATCCGTTCCACTGGAAGCCCAACACTTTCCTACACATCCCCCTGGAACACCTATTTGGTTTACATGAGACATGAGCAACACTGCCCCAGTAGCTGCTGCCTACAGTTCTGAGCCCTCCTGTAGGGGATGGCGCAAAAAGTCATATTACTTCCCTGCTCCTGTGGTGGGTGTACTAGTGACAGCCTCCCACTCCCACCCTCTCTACGTGGTACCTCCACTACATAAAATGGTAATCAAACATGGAGTTTCTGGGTGGTAGTCATGGCTTGATCCCTTTAATCCACAGAACTGGAGTATGTTAACACCACTGAAATAAGTTGCTGGCCCAGATGGCTTTCATTAGAAACATATTTGTAGGTCCTTTTAGTAAAAAAGAGGCATTCCAACATGATCTACATCAGACACATTTACTGAAAGAATTAATAACATTTTAATTAGTTTGAACTAAAAATACAGTTTGCTGTTGTGTCAGGGTAAAGTGGGTTTAGATGTAGTCAAATGCAGAGGAGAGGAGGAGTCATAAAAAGTCACCAAGCTGATAAGACATAATGTCCAGATGATCTGTCTATTAAATAACTAGCAGAGTTTAGTCACCGCTTGATGGAGCATTTTAATTTTTCCCTAGTAAGTGGTCTGGTGCCAGGACACTGGGGGCTGGCAGTGATGTATCTTTTGCATAAAGAAGGGTCTAGAAGGAAGCAAAGTAATTATAGGCTCTTAGTCTTTCGTTCATTCTTGGGAAGATTATTGACAAGAGTTTTGGTCTGGCAGGCTGGCAGCATTCCAGAACTGTCAGTCTTTGGATGATGTTAGAAGGCATAATGCCATCTGTTCTACACAAAGAGGGCCTGATTTTGTAATGTAGTCAAATACCTTACAGTGGCTGCTGAAGGATAATTCCAGGGATGGACGCACACTGCTTTGTCTCATCAGTGTGTGTGTGTATGGGGGGGGGGGGGCAGACACCTCATGAGCATACTTATGGAAGTGCGTTGAGACATGAATGGGCCCATGGATTCAGAAAGACATACTGCACGCAGTAAGCCTGATGTGGCTGTCCAATTTACAGATAGTCCGTCCTTAGTGATTATATGTGATCAGTAGATTAACAGCGGTTGGCTATCTCCACATCTTACCTCTGCGTTAATTAGGTGTTCTGGGAAGTGGCATATTATCATTAAACATGTGCTCTCCCCCAGCAATTCCTTGTGGTAAGAGATTTACACAACCTGACAATTCATGGAGTCATTTGGCTGCATTTAATTAACATTACCAATAGGACACATTCACCCATAACTTTCTGTGTTAGAGGCAAGTATCAGGGAGTTTCACAAAAATGAAAGAGTGGTGTGTGTGTGTGTATGTTTGCGTGTATGTGCACATGTGTGTGTGCAAGAAGAGAGTGTCCACGTGTGTGGCAATGTGTGTCTGTGAATGCCTATAGAGGTATGAGTAGTATCAGGTGAGTGTGCATATGTGTGTGGAGGGGGCTCTTCCATACCTCTCAACTACCTCTAGACTAAAGAGCAAAAGCTGTAATACTAAGGACTGGGACATATTTGAAACAGTGCTAAATTAAAAGATTTTATCAACTATCTGAATCAAACCACCAGCTTCCTGCATTTCACTTCTTCCCACAGCCTCACCTCGGCAGTCTTCTTAGATATGTGCAGATTGCTAAAGATTTGGACCAAGGTAAAATGGACACAGATCTTTACAGAAAACCTACCAGAGTAAACCTCCTGCTACATAATAAGTGTCTCCATCCCACCAGGGCACGATACAATGTTGTTAAGTCCCAGGTCTACAGGTTGGCCACGATCACCATGAAAATGGGACCCTTCCTTAGGAACCTAAATGATGTTTTGGTGAGGGAATGCAAAAGCAGTATGTTATAAAGCATTCTGGAACTTAGAATTGAACTAATAATTACAAATGCACCAGTATTTAACAGTCCTTATGAAAGGGTATTCAAGTAATCTATGGACAACAAATCTAAAGACAGTTGTATCTTGACTTTTACTGTTAACTATAACAACATCATTAATATTATTAGAGAGAACTGGACCATAATTACTGAAAGCTTGAATTTAATGGACATCCTTAGAGAAGCTCCTTCTGTTGTATATAGGAAAGCAAGACACATCAGGAGTTGGGTTGAAGGTAGGGCCAGACCACTGATATTCCATTTTTAACTCAACTGTGGAAGTGTGGAGCCAGCTATGTCTTTTGTCAGCACATAGCGGAGGGAGACGTGTTTCTGCCCTTATTTAAAGAAACTGATTAAAACCAATGTAGGAGGTGACTGTAACTAAATGCAGGTGGTTTACAGGGCAAGCTGCAATGACTGTAAAGTAGTTTATGTGGGAAAAACGCTCAGCAGACATAAAAGAAGGATTTCTGAACATCTTTCTGAAATTAGAGCTAAGTGCAAGAATAATGCAGCGGCTCAGCATTTTGTAGTACGTATTTTACAGTTCAATTTTTATTAGTGAACTAGGCGCATAACATAATTCAAGGAGTAAACATCACACCCTCAACACTGCGAAGTTTCTTCTTTGTTTGAATTATCACTGTACATGCTTTTTAGTCCTTGTATTTTGCATATGAATAACCCAGAGATGGATCAAAATTTTTAGACATTTACATATTTCGCCTATCTATGAAGAACAGGGGTGTTAAACTGGGGTGAAATCAATTCATCCAAATTTCATTTGAATAGAGTAAAGGAAGTACTTTGCTTAATGTGGAGTGGAAGATGGTTCCATAGAAGTGGTATAGTGTGTGACATAAACCTATTCCTCCAGCATGTTCTATTTATTTTGAACAAGTGACTGAGATCCCTTGACCAGGTGCTTATGATACCATTGAACTTGCAAATGTGTAATAGATGTGACTGAACAGGATCTGTTGAAGATCTGTACCCAAGGCAGAGGTCACCTGTCAGCAGTATGTGTGATACTGAGAAGAGGGGCAAGACATTGAAATGGTCTGCATAGCTTTTATGATTTAGTTCCTTGATTTCTTTAATGAGAAAGTATTGTGGTCATTCATGTTGTGACAAATGTTTGGACAGGTACACACCTAAAGGGACATTATACCCAATGATCAGCCAAATGAGTGCCGATTGCAGTGGAACAATTAAACCCCTGGATCTGGATGCAATACCTTTAGTTATAAGCTGAGCAATGAAAAAGGACTTCCTTACAACAGTGGATGTGTGGTGATCAAAGAGCAGTTCATTGTCAACATAGGCTCAAAGATTCACGATTACAGGATCAGGTTTTAGGGATCATCAATGTGATAGTTAAAAAGGGAGTCATGATTGCTAAATGATACTGTTATAAACATCTTGCCATTTAGTTTTAGCCCATGGTTTGGACACCATCTATTTGTTTGGGACAAGCCCTTTCTGAGAATCTTGGTGCCTTTCAGGAAGTTTATGACTGATAGTACCAAGTTTGCAGTTGTCTGCAAACCTGGAAGATCATGCAGTTCACAGTTACCAAAGTGGATGGAGATATTTTACAGGGGCAGACTTAGAAATCTTGCACTCTATGCCATATGATGGAGAAGATAAACAAGGAAGTGTTCTGGGTTCATTTAATTGTTTCTGGAGAGCTGATATGAAGTCAAAGAGGAAGCAGAGAGCAGAGAAAGAAGGAGGTGACTAGGAATGAAAGGAGGACATTTCATATTAGATTTGAGAAAAATAATATTTCATGAAGAGGGAGGTGGAACAATGCAATACATTGTCCAGGGCATTTAGTTGTTAGAGGGGTAAAGCTTTCTTTTGGAAAGTGCAAGCAAATGATGTCACAAGGATATGGGAAGAACAGCTGCATGACAGATAACTGCAGCAGTTCTGTTTTGACAAGCCACAAGTCTGTTTTCTGTGAGCAGTTTCACATGTTCATAAAGAGCAGCTATTGCAGTTTCTGAAGCTAGTAAGTAACCCTTACCATGACACTGGCCTGCTTCACAGAGCTGTTTGATGTACCATTTGCATTTTATCTTCATATAAAGACTCCCATGTTCTTTAAAGCATGGATTGTATCTTTGTGGTGCAAGTGACCAGTCGCATAGTGGTACTGTCTCCCCTTTAGAAACAAAACTTCAGAGGCAGGAGGGAGAAGAGTGGGCTTTCACGGCAGCACTTAGGAAGTGGTGGCACCTCATTATATTTGTGTTATCTTTGTTGGCGTTAATTTCTACAGGGGATATAAGTACAAGTCTACAGAGAGAGAGTGAAGGGCTACAATATTTGTGCAGTCTTTGGCAGATAATATCATCAGAATGTGTGCTGCCCCCTTCTTGTCCTCGTGCACTGCATCAGTCTTCATCATACCGCTCAACTGTCTAGAATTTTGCAGAGGTGCCCTGATTTTGCCTCATATTTTTGCCCTGTCCTCGTACAATTTTTAATTTTCTAGTATGGCACTGAGGATTACAGTCAGAAATGACAGACATTACAGTTTCATGCTACTTAATGTTTAGAAAATACATATTGATGCAAAAACTGTAACTTTTTAAGTAAATTAGATTTAAAAATTGTCCACGAGTGTGGACATTTGTAACCCCGACCATCATTATTTTAGGCTTTGTTCAGAATTCTTGAGTAAAGAAGTTGAGAGGTGTGGTCCTCACACTGTATATGAATTTCATTTTAAGTTTTATTTTAAGTGCAGAGAAGATGTGATTTATGAATATAGTTACTGAATGCGGACTGAACCTCAGGTTAAATGTTGCCAGCCAAATCTATGTCAGTAATCCTCAGTGTTGTAAGTACTGAGTAAAAATGAACTTATTTCCTTAGGCATTTCAAAGACATATACTAAACTGGAAAGTAAATCAATAAATTAACTGGCCCTGCATTGAAATATTTTATAGATAAAGACTATACATTGATATGCTGCTGCTATAAAAAGGTAGCAAATGCATAAATGGAAAACCATCACACTGATAATTTGAAAGGGGGAGGTATCTATTTTTCTCCTTTATGCAGTTTGAGAGGGTTTCTAAAGAGCATTACTGTGATAACAAGACTCATTCTATACTAAGCAATAAAATTGCACCTGAAACAGAAGGGAGAGTTAAAATTTAGTAATCAGTTAAAGCAATAATATTTTGCATAAAGTGCTTCTGTTTTATGACTGTCTTGCTCTTTGGCCATACTGTTTTCTTTAGTCTGCCTGCCTACCCATCTTTCTATCTTTCATTCTCTCAATATTCTCATGGCAGACCCCTTCACAGTGCACTACCATTATTTCTATATTTGTTAAGCTGGAATAGAATATTGGCTTTGAGATCACTGCCCCGTTATATAATCAGTCTTGGTACAGTTTTTAATTTTCTAATAAGTCATTCTGCCATGATAAAATCTTTACTCTTCATCTCCTGAAAGGTACAATTAATAGTTTTTAATGCCTTAAGGAAATGGTTTCTAACTTGTTTTTCTTCCACAGCGTGTATCCTCCAACCTTTCCAACTTATTTAGAAGTCTGTTTTCCCACCTTAAAGCATCTGACTCCCTATTTTCTAATTAGCACTCACAAGTCTTAAGTAAGAACGTGTATTTTACCTCGTTCTGCTGAAACTTTTTCTCAAAACGTACATAGTCACATTGTTGTATAATGACTTCATAGTACCACATGGTATCCAAAGGTCTGTATGTTTTACCTGATGTTATTCCCGGAAGGTCCATCCTACCACTCATATCCATTCTTATTCTGCTGTTGGTGTCCCCCCCCCCCCCAATAATGCTGCATTGACCATAAAAATCAACAGGTAACAACCCCCCATCTATCTCAATTAAGGTGTCAGAATGCAAGACATAATTGATTTCACTGATTTCCATCTGAAGATGCCCTCTGTTACAGGGGTACTCTACACTTCCCAATCTCAAACCTCCCCTTCTAAGCAAGTCTTGACAGTGCTTAATACCTTATAATGGCTTTCTCTTCTCCTTTCTAATTTTGCAGTCTCCTAAACAACATTGTAGGTAAATTTCCACCCATAATGATGCAAAGTATTCAAACAACTTCTGTCTCTCATTGTAAAACAGAGTAGCCTAAAGAATAAATAAACAAAACTACTGCCCTTTAACTAAGGCATTAAACTCTAATACTCAGACTGGGGATATACAACAGACATCCTTAATGGAGACTCTGTTCATCTTGTACAACACTAATATGTTGGTACATGTGTCTTCATAAATATCACAGCATCTCATCACCACACAAATTTTCAAATTGACTTCTCTTGCAGGACAGCAAGGCTTGTACATACAATGAGACTATAATGCTGAACCTCAAGGTTTCCACCCATTTTAAAATCACTGACCTTTGGACACCTCCAAATATACTATTTACATTACAAAACAATATCAGTATACTAGACATTGCCTTTAATCTTAAGCTGTTTACATTTCATAGTTTCAGTTTGCGGTACTTTTCCGTTAAAGCCCTACCACTTTGCGCTGCTGTGAAGTGAAGCTGTACCACCTCACGCTGTTCTTCTTCTTCTGGCATTTGGGTTCAGTATTGAGCTCAGACTGAGGTGATGGAATTCCTGGGGAGTCTGTGATTATAACTCGTCTCTGGGGCTGAAAATATACAGCTTACTCAGGAATAAAGTCACACTGCTCATGACCGAAGTCAGTCTGCATATTTGCTGAACGCTGTTAAGCCTACTCACCCATTTGTATACATATTTGGGTGGTACCGCTGTGGAGTTGGGCTCCATAACACCAACTCACATTCGTCTGCAGGGTGTGGAAATGTAATTAAACAAACTTACTGCCACTACTGATATGGATAGTGTTTTTTCTGTCCACAGTCATAACATATGAAATCGCTTTCCTGGTATAACGGCGGTCCTGTTTTGTATAATGAAACAAAACATGTTAAAAGTAAAGAGCTTTTTCGTTTGACAAAGACTGTAGCTGTTGTCTTACTTATCTAATGAAGGGTATTCTGACAGCAGTGGTGTGACTGTCGCTAGCCAGTCTTTTGAAGAAAGACAGCATTTGGCCATGAGCTGTCAATAAAGTAATGTCATGTTGACTGTCCTGTTCAAATACTGATCAGTATTTGATGTTCTACTATCACATTAACAGTCTGACTGGTAGTAGCACACATCAATACAGATAAGGGGTACTGTGTGCTTGTGTATGACAAGTACTTAAATCTAATTTACAGTTGGTAGTAGAAGGCACTGAGCATTGGAAATTGGCAGCAATACATCGGCAAAACACAGCAGTACCAAGTGGTAGTTGTTTAACAGAAGAAACACAGCAGCGCGAAGTGATAGGGCTTTAACGAAAAAGTACCCAGTTTGCATCTTAGTAGTGTCTGTTTCACTTATATCATTTGCTGCAGTTTAGCAATACTTTCCTCAGCCACTGCATCATAAATAGTACCTTTAGTATTTCAACACACCTCCCTATCTTGTACCATCAAAGGTTCGGAAGTACCCTTCATAAAGATTCCCCCAATCTGATCCTTTTATTTGCTTGCAACTTCTATTTCATTCCCTTTCATCTTTGACTCAGAATCCCTCTCCATCTTTGCTCAATGGGCAAATCCCCAAATTTACAATCAAACCATGTATAGTCCCTTCTACAATGGATGTATGAAACCCTATACTCCTTTGATGTACAGCCGTGCTCTCCAAATGCATTACATCTTTTATGTGGACAATCTTTTATCAAATGATCTAAATTGTCAAAAGCAAGTTTTAGGTTAGCCTAGATATAGTACCATACCTAATGTTCCTTTATGCCGCATAATTTAGCAAATGTGTAACAGAATTGTTCAAAATGTTAAAATGCATGAATTATAACTTGTCCATGGCATTTCAGTCTTTTGTATTTCAAAAGCAGTCATAAATTTATAAGCAAGCACATGAGTTTCAACTATTTAATCATAGCTTCCAAACAGTCTTTGTGCATAATGAATAGAGAATGGCAGCCATCATGCCTGTGCACAAAGATGGGTCATCTATGGACCCTGGAAACTGCAGACCCATAAGTCTCACTAGTCTCATATTCACGGCCATGAAAAGAATTATCATGTAAATGATCAATAATGAGATATGAGACCGCCAGGCATTGGACCCTACCTAGTGTCATCAAGGGCAGGTCATGTTTACTCAGCCTGGAGGACTTCTTTGAAAAGGTCACCAAAACAGTGGTTGAGGGCAAAATAGTTTACACTTCCTACCTTTAGCTGGCCAAGGCATTTGACACAATACCCCACAAGGGCATTGTTTATAAACTCAAGAAATTAGGAATAAACACTTATGTCACCCAGTGGATAGTCAGCTGGCTCACAGGCAGGACCCAGGACATTAGAACTGGGGAGTGCACTTCCGCAAAGGGGCCAGTCACCAGCAGGGTCCCTCAAGGATTGGTCCTGGGGCCACTTTTTTTTTAAATCTACTACTTTGACATCAAGGCCAATGTCAAGAGCCTCTATCTGACCAAACTTGCAGACAATTGCAAATTATGAGCCATCATAGAATATTCCACTAAAACTAATGTTCTCCAAGAAGGACTGACAAGACTCTTCTGAGGTGCAGGCCAAAACCAGTGGGCTGTGGCTGACCAAGTTTGCAGATTACTGCAAGCCGGGTACTGTCATCAATTCCCCTAGTGATGTGGTCATCCTCCAAGAGGGTCTCACCCAAACAAATGACTGTTGCCAGAAACATGGCCTCAACCT
Organism: Protopterus annectens; assembly: GCF_019279795.1. Taxonomy (NCBI): domain Eukaryota; kingdom Metazoa; phylum Chordata; order Ceratodontiformes; family Protopteridae; genus Protopterus; species Protopterus annectens. Next base: position 454,317,101 of record NC_056743.1, read on the forward strand.
GAATGCCAAAATGCAACATCGTCCCCTTTGGGGAGAGTGATGTCCCCACACATTATAACATTAATAATAAGGTCCTAAGCATGCAATCATTCTAGAGAGACATGGGTACCTAGGTTGATAGCAAACTGACGTTTGACCACCATATTGCCTCCAGTGTACAGAAAGCTTTCTACATGGTCCACCTCATTAGTAAGGGTAACTTGTCTAGGGACTAGGTGGCCATAACATCCCTGTATTCTTCCCTTATAAGACCCATTATTGAGTACAATGCCCATTTCGGCATGTACCTCACAAAGCACATGCAGCAGCTGGAAAGTTCATGTGCCACAGTCAGTACTCCTGACAAAGAGGAGATTGCCAGCACAAACACCACATCACATAGCCAAGCATAACACACACACATACACACACGCACACCTATGCAGAAGTCCTCAATAAAAACTTAACCAAACAGCAGAGACCTCCGGAACATACTCACACTCCACACCCAACACCAAACACATCACACACAGCAGACAACACACCAGTGTCTCACAAACACAGCCCATAAGGCAAAACAATAAACCATCACAGCCCACAAGACATAACAAGAAACCAAACGTACTAGTCATTGGTGACTCAATTGTGAGACACATTGATGTCCCCCTCACCAGGCTTGACAAGAAGAAGGTCACGGTCAGTTGTCTGTCTGGTGCCAGAATCCACCACATCACGCATGCACTTAAGTCTCTTCACAACAAGTACAAGTACGACTCTGTCATTGTCCATGTTGATGTGAATGACTTTAGACATACTTCCCTGGACTATATGACGAGAGACATGATTGAGCTCTCAGAGTATGTGTCCCAGGCATGTATGACCCTAGCCCTAAGCAGTATCCTACCTTCACCAAGAATTATACCACAATACCAACAAAAAATAATTGACTTCAACAATTAGCTTAGTTTCTGGTGTCATTCCATTGCGATACAGTATCTGTCTGCCTGGGATGACATGGTTGACAGGCCTCAGTGCTTTGCCAGAGATGGCCTCCATCTGTCACCACTGGGTTTCTGGATCCAAGGGTCTTACCTCCCCCATTGTGCCTTTTTTAGGCAATGTCTCAAAGATAAATCTTCCAACATAAAAGATCTGTCAAAAAGCAAACTGAAGGTCATGCTGCTCAGTGCTAGGAGCCTTAACCTGAAAATGCACTCCCTGGAGGCTCTCTGTGCACTAGAAGATGCAGATGTCTGTGCGGTCATGGAAACTTGGTTCAGGGCTGCAGAGAGCACCCCTGCCATACCAGGCTATACCTCAGTCCACACATTCTGACTGCAAAATGAGGTTAGGAAGACTAAGGGTGGTGGAGTCTCTAGCTTCATTAAGGACAGGCACACCTCCAGATTGGTTTGCCAGCATGATGCACTGGAACTACTCCAGGTGCAACTGACAGTTGGCAAGGCATCCATCCAAGTTACAACCAGCTATAGACCTCCCTCCATGACTCAGGACACCCACTCCTCTTACTTGGATCTACTTGACTCCATTAAGGTACCCCCTAACACCCTGATCCTTGGTGACTTCAACTACCCCACCACAGACTGGGTGAACTATTCCAGAACTAATGCACTCACTCAATGGTTCCTTGCCTTCATCATTTCTAATGCACTAGACCAGCTTGTCTCATCCCCCACAAGGGGAGATAACATTCTGGACTTGGTTCTCACCAACATGGGCGACCGCTGCACCAGTCCCGTATTATGTTCTTCCCTGGTGAAAACAAGATCATCGTACTGTCTCATTCGAAGTTTTTATCCCACCTAACCCCCGCCAACCGTAATCAAGCTAAAAAACTTCTCAAAAGCTGACTACAACCTCCTAAGGGAATGTATTTGTAGCTTCACACCACCACCACTCCCCTCAGAGGATGCAGACAACTATGATGAACAGTATGCTAATGCAGTATACAAGCACCTGTACAACTGCATGGACTCAGCCATACCCAATAGAACAAAAACCTGCTCATCAAGGAAACACAAACCTGTTTGGTGGACATCCTTTATCAACACGCTTTACAACAAAAGGAAGAAACAGCTGTCCATGGGTAAAAAAAGGAACATATTCCAAATTGGAAAAACTCCCTCCTTAGCCTCAACAAGCAAATTAGATCACTAATGAAAGCCTTCAAAGCCAATTATGAATCAAAACTAGCCTCCAAAACAAAGGGAAATCACAATGCCTTCTTCAGTTACATCAGGAACCTCCATGGCAAAGCTCAGGCTTGTTCCAAATTAGTACTTAACAGTATCACTTACACCGATCCTGTTGACTTAGCCAACCTGCTTGAAGATAGGTTCAGCGCAAACTTCACCCCACTGTCCCCCCAAAGGCCCCTGTCCTGCACCTCACATCTCTGTAGATCAAGTGCTAAAGGCCATATCCATTGCAAAGAACACAGCTTCCGTGGGACCTGATAGTATCCCAGGCTGTATTCTGCACCATCTCCAGCAAGAACTGGCTTTGCCATTGACCACCCTATTCAACCACAGCCTAAGTACTGGCTTCATTCCAGCAGAGTGGAGAACTACCATTGTCATCCCCTTGCACAAAGGTGGTGCCACTGCTGACCCGGGAAACTATTGGCCCATTAACTTCACAAGTCTGATCTGTAAAGTCAAGGAGCATATTATTATGGATCTCATAAACAAGGACATAGGCAATCTCCAAGCACTTGACCTCACTCAGTTCGGATTCAGTAAGGGCAGATCTTGCCTGTTGAACCTGGTTGACTGTTTTGAGACTGTCACCAAGGCACTGGATAAGGGAAAGTCAGTGCATACAGCTTACCTTGACTTGGCCAAGGCCTTTGACACAATCTCCCATGCTGGCATCATCGAAAAGTTAACACAACATGGTGTAAATCCCTATCTAATCAGGTAGGTGTTCAACTGGCTCACCGACAGGACCCTCAAAGTCAAAATAAGCGCCTCCACCTCTGATAGCAGACCTGTCACTAGTGGAGCTCCACAGGGATCTGTTCTGAGACCCCTACTCTTTGGCATCTACTTCTCAGAGGTCCAGGCAAAGACAAAAGGCCTATGGCTGACCAAGTTTGCTGATGACTGTAGGTTGGGTGCTGTCATTGACTCCCCAAATGCCGTTAAAATACCGCAAGAAGGTCTCACAGCAATTAATGACTGGTGCCAAAGACATGGCCTCAAGCTGAATGCAAAATAATGTATCATACCATTCGGCAAAAACACGGACCTTACTGATTACCACATCAACGGCAACCTCCTAAGCACACAACCTGTGGTGAGAGACCTGGGCACTCAGGTTGATAGCAACCTCACATTCGACCATCATGTAGTGGCAGTGGTCAGGAAAAGCCTTTTACTTGGTTCATCTCATAAGTAAAGGGATTGCATCCAGAAAAAAGGAGGTTATTGCCTCTCTGTACTCCTCCCTCATTAGACCAGTAATTGAGTATTACTCCCCGTTTAGTATGTCCCTCTCCAGACATTTGCACCAACTGGAAAGGCCACTGAGATACCTCACAAAGAGAATCCATGGCCTCCAACACCTGTCCTATGCGGACAGGCTCAAATCACTATCAGTCTATTCAGTATCATACAGATTGCTCAGGGTGATCGGTCTGTCCCCTACAAGGCAACCTCAGACCCTACCCTACTAGAGATGCTCCATATCTGTAAGTCTTAACTCCTCACGCATTACCCACTCAAAAGGACTAAATGCAATATGGGACATCAACAAAACCTGCTGGAGGTTTGTCTCCCAGAGTCTGCTCCATCTCTAGAATAGACTTCCCTTATATGTCAAACAGAGCACCCGCTAACCCTCTTCAAGCACAACCTTGATGAGTGGATGGGAAACCACAAATTTGTCCTAGGGGTTCCACCTGTGTCCCTCATTGGCAGGGGTGACAAGTGCTGACTGAGGTTTCTTTTTGGGGATAAACTCTTTGCTAGGCTTGTAAGGGCCCCAGGGCCATTAGCCTAGTAACCTGCTTTGATCCTATGAGAGACCACAGAGGTTTCTCACCAGGAGAATCCAGGGGCCTTGAACATCTAAACTACATAGGCTAAAGGCCCTGTCCCTCTACTCAGTCTGCTACAGACACCTCAGTGGTGACCTCTGTCTGCATACAAAGCAATCTCAAACCCCATCTTGATGGGACTGCTACATATCCGCAAGTCAAGCTCCACTCGAGTAACCCCCACGCGTGACCTCAACCTGGTCTGTGACATCAATAGGACTTGTTGGCGGGACAGGTTTGTGTCCCAGCGACTACTCCTTTTGTGGAATAGCCTCCCTCTCCACGTCAAGCAGAGTGTCTCATTAACCCTTTTTAAGCACAACCTGGATAACTGGATGGGGAACAGAACATACACCCGTGGGATTCTACATGTGTCCCTGCTGGAGAGTGGCATAGGGTGCTGACTTGTTGGAACATGGGCTAAATTCTTGGCTAGGCTTGTAAGGGCCTCAGGGCCAATAGTCTAGTAACATCCCGTGATCCTATAATACAGACAATTAACTGGTGTCAGAGCCGTGGACTAAAATGAAATGCCAAGAAATGCATAATAGTTTCCTTCAGGAAGTTAACCAACCCTTGTAATTATCATATTGATAATACACATCTAAGAGTCGACCCAGTAGTTAGGAACTTGGGGGGCACCATGTAGACACCAATCTATTCTTCAACCATCATTTGTCTATGGAAGTCAGGAAATCATTCTACATTATGCAACTTATAAACAAATCTAGGTCCATGGAGATTATTGTCCCACTGTATTTGAGGCTGACCAGACCTATCATTGAGTGCAGTGCCCCCTTTGATATGTGCCTGACACCAGGCAGATCCATCAATAGAACATCCACAGACATTCCACATTAAAAGAATATAGGGAGTAAATAACATATCCTATGCAGACCTTTCAAAACTGAATCCCTGTAGTGCGTCTCCAACAGGCTGTGGGCATACAAGGTATCTGTGGAATCTACTCCGATGGCTCTCCTTCATATTCACAAAACAAACAGCACCAGAATTACCTATTGTAAAGACTTAAACCTTTTTTGTGATATAAATAGGCCCTACTGGACTGATAGCTATGTATCCCAGAGACTACCACTTTTCTGGAACAGACTCCCTCCCCATGTGAAGCAGTGTTACTTCCTAACCCAATTCAAGTGTAACCTGGACATCTGGGAGGGGACTTAGAAATTCACCTCAGGTTTAGCACTTATGTCTCTAATGGACACAGCCTGTAAATAATTAATCTCTTAAGCCCCTATTCTACCAAGGGTACCTAAAATTGTCAGATTTGGGCTGCATGGCTTGGCTTAACAAGACCCCAGTGGTTGTTTAGTAGACACCTATAAACCTATTAGTATCTCTTTAACTGTCCACACCAAGATGAAGAATAGCCCGTATGTCCTGTATGCTGAATCCCAGCAGTTGAACCTTCAGATCACAAAGCACATACTCATTTACAAAGCACCTTCCCTATGAGTGATACAAATGATCAGCTTTATAGGGACTTGCAAAGAGACAACATTAGTCCTTTCTGACAGTACTGTTTGAGTAGGATTTCCTAAATAGTGCAGGAGCTGTAGCAGTTCCACTGTCTTCTCTCTGCTGCTCTAAACATTCTGCCTCCACTGCTGATGTCACTACAGATGCACCTTCGGTCAGAGTTCCACAGAGTGGTAGCTTTGTACTGACAGTATCTCTTCAGGGCTCCTCTGTAATTTCTTCAACTGTGAATCAGTAAGTCCACAACTGTCAGTTCAGTCACATTAATATCCTGTGACCCATTGCAGCTAATGTCTCCTCAGAATTGGCCATCGTTGTCTGCATTCCTGTGATTGTCTCCAGCCTCTGGCATGACAGTTTTCCCCTTATCCATGATGCTACTGTTAAATTACACTTTACCTTAAAAGAAGACAGATACAGTTCTTCCTCTCTTTCAGTGGCATTTATTAACTTCAGTACACACATGTGGGAGTCTCATGAAAAGCACCAGGGAGACTCCCAGGACAAAGGAATGCACAAGCTTATATACTGTTAATATTGCTGACAGTACAAAAATATAGAATGAACCAATTAGATCATTATACAAGACAATTAACCAATCAGTAATTTACCTGTAGGCTTAAAGCAGTTCACATCATTATATCTCTAGGCAGAGAGAGAAAATCGGATACGCTTCCATATAAGGCACATTTCCTGCTTTCAAGCAGGATCTTGCTTTTCAGTACTTTTCCACTATTCACAGTTCACTCAGAATTCAAAGTACAAATACATCTTAATACATGCAAAATATCACATACTCGATTCCCTTAAACACTTGCTTTTGGCCGTTCATATTCTACACTACAGAAATGAGCCCAGGAAGTTCTCAGGTGCCCTGGCCAAATTTTCTTTTGACATTGTGAATACTGTCTTGAGTGTCCCATGACAACAGGCTGCTGGCCTAGTGAAGTGGAAATAACCAAATCAAAAAGTGTAAATAAAAATAAATAAACATGGTGATTGATATAGTTGAAAAACCTTAGAAATAGGAAAACTTGACCTATAACTGTACTTCTTTGTGGTGGACAGGAAAGAAGTGGATAAAACCATAGACACAGTAGTGCTTAAAGTATCTGAAACTTAATTCCTTGATCGGTAATTTTATGAAAAGAATAATAGGGAAATCTATTCAGCCATATCAGTCTAAGATCACTGCAAAACAGAAAAATACTTCTCTCTTTCTCCAGGCTGAGGCAATTTCAGAGCTGATTATATTCTTAGCCTTTCCACACCATCCCCACCAACAAAGAAAGCTTGTGGGGCAACAGTATTTTGGAAATCCTTGCCAATAGGGTGGTTGTTCACAGAATGCTCTGAACACCAGTTCTATGTTCAAAAACAGCATGCACATAGGCTAAGGATGTACTTTCTTTCCTTGGTCATGTTTAGCCTTCATGTGTGCTTGAGTATCAAACCACTTAAAAGTGATAACTCATCATGCGTGCTGAGTATCAAACCCCTCATGAGTGATAACTCATCATGTCTGCTGAGTATCAAACCCCTCACAAGTGATAACACATCATATCTGCTGAGTATCAAACCCCTTACAAGTGGTAACTCATCATGTCTGCTGAGTATCAAACGCCTCACAAGTAATAACTCATCATGTCTGCTCAGTATCAAACCCCTCACAAGTGATAACTCATCATGTCTGCTCAGTATCAAACCTCTCACAAGTGATAACTCATCATGTCTGCTGAGTATCAAATCCCTCACAAGTGATAACTCATCATGTCTGCTGAGTATCAAGCCCCTCACAAGTGATAACTCATCATGTCTGCTGAGTATAAAACCCCTCACAGGTGATAACTCATCATGTCTGCTGAGTATCGAACCCCTTACAAGTGGTAACTCATCATATCTGCTGAGTATCAAACCCCTCACAAGTAATAACTCATCATGTCTGCTGAGAATCAAACCCCTCACAAGTGATAACTCATCATGTCTGCTGAGTATCAAACCCCTCACAAGTGATAACTGATCATGTCTGCTGAGTATCAAACCCCTCACAAGTAATAACTCATCATGTCTGCTGAGTATCAAACCCCTTACAAGTGATACCTCATCATGTCTGCTGAGTATCAAACTCCTTACAAGTGATAACTCATCATGTCTGCTGAGTATCAAACCCCTCACAAGTGATAACTCATCATATCTGCTGAGTATCAAACCCCTTGCAAGTGGTAACTCATCATGTCTGCTCAGTATCAAACCCCTCACAAGTAATAACTCATCATGTCTGCTGAGTATCAAACCCCTTACAAGTGATACCTCTTCATGTGTGCTGAGTATCAAACCTGGTACAAGTGATAACTCATCATGTCTGCTGAGTATCAAACCCCTCACAAGTAATAACTCATGTCTGCTGAGTATCAAACCCCTCACAAGTGATAACTCTTCATGCCTGCTGAGTATGAAACCCCTCACAAGTGATAACTCATCATGTCTGCTGTGTATCAAACCCCTTACAAGTAATAACTCATCATGTCTGCTGAGTATCAAACCCCTTACAAGTGATAACTGATCATGTCTGCTGAGTATCAAACCCCTCACAAGTAATAACTCATCATGTCTGCTGAGTATCAAACCCCTTACAAGTGATAACTTATTCTTTCCTCATTACCTACCATAAATGCTGAAGTGAAAAGATGATTTATCATCATCCTTTTAGTCAGGAAAGGTGGATGCCTTTTTCTTGACTTATGTTCTGGTCCACATAGCTGCCAGCCAAGTGCTTTGTTGTCTTGTGGCATAAGCATGCTCCTGTCCATCTGTCAAATATGGCCACTGTGTTACATAGATCTTGGTACAGGTAGCTTACCTCCATGCTACATCTCCTGCTTTTTCTAGGAGCCACTCAAGTAATGGTTTGAGCTGCTACCCATCCCGTAGGATGGCTGAGCTTGCATTGACAACTTAGTCCCATTTTCCCTTTCTTCAGCACCTGAGTCACTGATCAGGGAGACAACTTTTGGGTTGCAGTCAGACTTTCATCCCAGTGTACCACAGAGTTAGAATATGAGAGGTAAACTTTCATTGCAATAAATATACATGGATGCCACTGGGCACTTTTTGGAGATGGAGGTATTAAATTCCTAAAATAACTCCTAGAATAAGGAACAGACACATCTTGGTATAGGGTGGGTAGTGTTGCTTCCTCTTAGCAAGAGGTTCTGCAATTTTATTTCAGCTGGCGTGCCTTCTTTGAAGAATATGTAGGTCCTCTTTGTCTTCAATGATACTCCGGTTTCTTCCCACATTTTGAAGACATTCAGTAGGTGGATCTGGGCCTCCAAATTGGCTGTGTGTGTGTGTGTGTGTGTGTGTGTGTGTGTGTGTGTGTGTGTGTGTGTCTGTGTGTGTGTCTGTGTGTGTGTCTGTGTGTGTGTGCCTGTGTGTGTGTCTGTGTGTGTCTGTGTGTTACAGATGAATGACCATGGCAGGGCTAGTCACCCAAAGGTATGAATATTGCCTCCATGTGATTGTCACTCTTGAAGTGATACCCTGACCCCATGTGTAAAATTGGGAAAAGGGGGTCAATACCAACGATGCCAAAGCCAACAAATTGGTGGTGAGTTTAAAACCATATGGGACAGATCAATCGGCAAAAAAAGAGAAAATGTTACCGTGAAGCACTAATTCCATAGGTGTAACCTTGTAGCCGTTCCACTTTTACCTGAAGGATGGAAGAACTAGTTCCATAGGTGTAACCTTGTAGCCACTCCACTTTTACCTGAAGGATAGTGAACTCATCTTATTCACTGTGCAGTTTGCTTAACTGTTGCCACTCTCAGCTTTCAATCTTTGAGTTGAGGAGCTTAAGAAAAAGGCTTCTTCAAGTTTCATTAATTCTCATACCATCAGCTGCATTATCATATCATCAGCAGCAGTGGCTCATGTGGGCTCTGACAGTTTGCACCCAGGACAGCCGCCTCCTTCAACCCATCTTACTTACTGCTCCAGCTTGAAAAACTGTTGTCACCTTGGCCATTTCTGTTTGTGCTGTATACTTAACTGAAATCAGATTCAGTGTATCCAAGTGTAAACTATGTATGAGATCATAGGTAAGTACTAGGCTAGCTGCACCTGTAGGTCATTTTAAGTCTTGGCAATTTCCCTTTCAAAAGTGAGAATCAAACCCTGTACCTTGTATTTTTAAGGTAAACACCTTAACCATTATGTGAAACCCCAGTTGCATATACACATTTACAATAATGTATTTTGTGCACTGAGGTATTCCTACATTTATTTCATTAAGCTAAAAATTAATTTAACAATCTTTAATTCACAATGACAGACTGACCTATATATTTGTTTCAGGTGGAGGCTGCATTTAGAGGAAGGGACAGTATCCTGGTAGTTGGTGTATATTTCTGAAAATCTTGGCTGTACCCAAGGGAAGTGGAATCTGTCTCAGGTCTGTGTGGGCAATTAACTATGATAAATATGAAATTATATGAGATTAACATTGAGAGACACTTATTTTTCATATTTAAAAAAGTACACAGCATTCGCCCTGCAGAAAAAAGATAAGTAATAAAGCAGGCAAGAGTAAGCAATACAAGTCAAGCAGGAAATAATGCAGAAGATATTGCATAAAGTTTATGTGAACACAGTGTGAATATCTGTGCAGTTCAGTGATTTTTGTTTACCATATGCAAAATGCAATGTTTATTTTCTTTTTAGAAACTTGCCAATGACTCTCCTTGGAGACATTTGTATAAAACATTATTTTGTACCTTTGTGCTGCCTTTTTAAACTGTTTTTTGCTGATGTACAAAAAAATCAGCAAAAAAACATATTTAAATATTTATATAATTTTCTGATGCATAACAATTTTAAGTTCTGGAACAGCTTTGTTCTTGTCCCAGCAGTGCTCATAAGGCAAATTTAATTCACAGATTTATTTTAAAATATTCCAGACTATCTTTAGTCTGTTACATTGTATATTAATATCCTTGATATACATGCAGCTTATGTTTCATTTTTCTCCAGATGAAATAAGGCAGGTGCTTTTTAAGTATAAAAATATTACATAGTAATTAGACGGCTGTTACTTATTTATTAAACATATGTAGTTGTTCCCTATCACATTCCTTCTGAAGTCAAAATTTACATACATTTTCACATATTCTCATTTTACTTTTAGATAAAATGAAATTAGGAAATGTATTTAATCATAGGTTCATAGGTAGGTACTAGGCTATCAGCCCTGGCGCCTATACAAGCCCATCCAAAAAGGTACCCTGGCTTTTGCCACCCAAGAAAATTATTTTCCTGTGCCACTGTCAAGCAGAGCCACAGAAGTGATCCCTAGGGTGAATTTCCTATCCAATCAAGATCTTTCTTGAAGAGTGCTAATGAGTAGCTTTGTTTGATATAGATAGGTAGTTTATTCCAGAGTATGGGAAGTCTCTGGGACAGGAATCTATCCCTCCGGCATGTTCTATTTATTGTGGTGACAAGGTTTAGGTCCCAAGAGCGTGTAGCTCGGAGGGATTGGGATTTCTTGAAGTGGAGCATGTCCAACAGCTCTGGGTTTGACATAGCTTTGTATGTTAGGCTGAGATCACCTCTGAGTAGTTTTTTGAGACAGTCTGCGTAGGGCATCTGCTTGAGGCCAGTAATCTTCTTTGTGAGGTATTTCTGCAGCCTTTCCAGTTGTTGTAGATGTCTTGTGAGGTACATACCAAAAGGGGCGTTGTACTCTATAATGGGTCTAATGAGTGATGAGTAGAGGAGAACAATGACCACTTTTTTTTTTGGATGAGAAACCTTTTGTGATGAGGTGTGCCACTTAGAAGGATTTCCTGACTACTGTGGCGATGTGATTATCAAAGGAGAGACTACTGTCCACCTGTGTCCCAAGGTCTCTTATCACACTTTCGGTGTTAAGTATACTACCGCCTATGTTGTAGTTCATGGGTACAGAGTTTTTACCAAAGGGGATGACAATGCACTTTTTGGCATTGAGCTTGAGGCCATGGCTTTGACACCAGGCATCTGTCTCAGTGAGGCCCTTTTGTAGGATGTCCACATCGTTAAGACTTTTGATTATGGCTCCTAGTTTGCAGTCATCTGCGAACTTTGTTAGCCAAAGACCTTCTGTGTTAGCCTGTACTTCAGGGAAGTAAATACCAAACAGGAGAGGACCCAGGACTGAACTCTGTGGTACTCCACTTGTCACTGGTCTGAAGTCGGATTTGGAGTCTGCTACTTTCACAGTGTGGGTTCTGTCAGTGTGCCAGTTGGCAACCCATCTTGTGACATAGGGATTTATACCTAGTTTAGTGAGTTTATCTATAATTCCAGAGTGGGGGATGGTGTTGAATGCCTTGGCAAGATCTAGATAGGCTGTGTGAACCACGTTACCCTCGTCTGTTACCGGGGTATTCCAGCCTAACCCAGACAATTTATATAACATCATACAGTGAACCATGAACATGCATACATCATTTCATTATCCTCTTTATGCAAAAACAAAAGCTGGGTCCATGTTATTACCCTTAATATTTCCATCTTACAACTGAATAACTTGTCGCGCTGTTTATTAGCTAACTGTTGAATATGCATTTATTATTCTTTTCTTTTAAAGGACCATTACATGCAATAGACTGAATGCTATTATAACCTATTACTTATTACTTTCTCCATACCTCTCAACTATCCAGATTTTCACAGAATGTTTAGATATTTACCTCGCATTTCTGGTCTGTTTTTATAAAAATAGTGGTGTTATGACAAATCAATGAGGATTGAATTCACTAAAAAATGACAGACATTTAAATTTCAGACTTCGTATCCTTTAGAAAATGCATGATTACACAAAATATTTTATTCTTACAGCTTCCTAAGTTTATGAGAGTATTACTTAAAATTTTTCCCTATTTTAGGCCTTTGTCCCCCAATTATTTTTGGATTTGTCCAGATTTCATGTGCCAAGAGGCTGAGAGTTATGACTTTCCCCAAATAACCTAAACCAGGTAAACATACCCATTATATTGTCCTAACAAAATCTGTGCTGTGCTCGCCTCAGGACTCTTTTCTTTGTAAAATCAGTCCATATTCTTCAGTAATCCATGCACTGCTGTCATTTTAATTTTTCAGATTGAAAATTCATTCAGGCTTACATCCACCCATACATAATATAATTCTTCATACTCTCTTTATGTTCCATCCTGTGATATTCACCTGCTCAACTATGCTAAGCTCATTTTGTCTTCCATCAGCAACCCAAGAGGAACAAAAAGAAATGTGTTGGCTTATAATTATGATTTTTCATAAGCATTCCATTAAAACACGGTAAAGACCTGCAAAAATCCATCATAATTTTCTCATCTTTCAACAGTGAGGCAAACGTCTGTATTCATCTTTCCCCTTCCACATATTGATATATATCAAATGGAACAAATGCCTAAATACATGGTAATCTCCATGACTGGCATATAGTTTCACTGGGTCAATACATCATTTTATTCTCCTTTCACCATCATCCCTTTCATATCCCAGTCCATACCTATCAACTGTACAGATTTTCGGCAGAATGTCTGGATTTTTGCCTCATATTTTTGGTCCACTTTTCATAAAATTGTGCCTTTCTGTCATATTAGTGGCAAATCATTAAAGACTAAAGTTAGAAAGTAACGACAGGCATTTGAGTTTCAGACTTGATACCGTTCAGAAAATTCATGCTAATGCAAAACCTGTTTGTTATTCTTTCTACTTTCTAAGTTTGTAAGAGCAATATTTAAAAAAATGTCCCTTGGGCCTCTGTACCACTCTTATTTATGGCTTTGTCCAGATTTCCTGCTCTAAGAGGTTGAGAGGTATGTATCCCACCTATTAGAATTTCACATTGCCAGTTACTGGCATCCAGTTTCTCATTCATCACATTCAACAGGTATTACCTGCATTCAAATTACCTACAATAACAAAAAAAAAACAACTTATAGATTTTTAATGCCCCAAGTGAAACTACTTAACATACCAATGACCTTAAGTACATATTTAAATTCTACTCTTTATATAAGGGAGTCGTTTAGTTTCACTCAGTGAGTATGATACATGTTAAGTGGGGCATAGTGCAAACGCCAGGGTGAGAGACAAAAGATGCAATGTTGCTATCCATGTATAATGCACTATGCTGGACATAGAGGTAGTTATTAGCTAATAATAGGTTTATAGGTAGGTACTATGCTATCGGCCCTAGGGCCTATACAAACTCAGCCAAAAAGGTACCCTGGCTTTTGCCACCCAAGAAAATTATTTTCGTGTGCCACTGTCAAGCAGAGCCATGGAAGTGATCCCCGGGGTGAATTTCAAATTTCCCATCCAATCATCAAGATTTTTCTTGAAGAGTGCTAATAAAGAGCTTTGTTTGATATAGATAGGAAGTTTATTCCAGAGTATGGGAAGTCTCTGGGACAGGAATCTATCTCTCCAGCATTTTCTGTTTATTGTGGTGACAAGGTTAGTTCCCTAGAGAGTGTAGCTCAGAGGGATTGGGATTTCTTTAAGTGGAGCATGTCCAACAGCTCTGGGTTTGACATAGCTTTTTATGTTAGGCAGAGATCACCTCTGAGTAGGCGATATGTGACGGAGTAAAGCTGGAGTTTTTTGAGACGGTCTGTGTAGGGCATCTATTTGAGGCCAGTAATCCTCTTTGTGAGGTATTTCTGCAGCCTTTCCAGTTGTTGTAGATGTCTTGTGAGGTACATACCAAAAGGGGCATTGCACTCTATAATGGGTCTAATGAGTGATGAGTAGAGGGGAACAATGACCTCTTTTTTTCTGGATGAGAAACCTTTTGTGATGAGGTGTGCCACGTAGAAGGATTTCCCGACTACTGTGGCAATGTGATTATCAAAGGAGAGACTACTGTCCATCAGTGTCCCAAGGTCTCTTATCACACTTTCAGTGTTAAGTATACTACCGCCTATGTTGTAGTTCATGGGTACAGTTTTTACCAAAGGGGATGACAATGCACTTTTTGGCATTGAGCTTGAGGCCACGGGTTTGACATCAGGCATCTGTCTCAGTGAGGCCCTTTTGTAGGATGTCCACATCGTTAGGAGTTTCAGTTATGGCTCTTAGTTTGCAGTCATCTGCGAACTTCATTAGCCAAAGACCTTCTGTGTTAGCCTGTACTTTAGAGAAGTAGATACCAAACAGGAGAGGACCCAGGACTGAAACCTGTGATACTCCACTTGTCACTGGTCTGAAGTCAGATTTGGAGTCTGCTACTTTCACAGTGTGGGTTCTGTCAGTGAGCCAGTTGGCAACCCATCTTGTGTGACATAGGGATTTATACCTAGTTTAGTAACTTTACCTATAATTCCATAGTGGGGGATGGTATCGAAAGCCTTGGCAAGATCTAGATAGGCTGTGTGAACCACCTTACCCTCATCTACGGCTTTGGTGACTGCTTCAAAGTTCCCAGGGTCCGTGGTGGCTCTCCCCTTGTGGAGTGGGATAACCATCGCTGTGCGCCATTCAGCGGGCACAAAGCCTGAGGTGAGGCTATGATTGAACATGGTACTTAGGTGGGGTGTCAGTTCGTTCTGTAGTTCATGTAGATCATAGCCTGGGATGTTGTCTGGTCCCGTGGATGCTGTGTTCTTGGCTTTGGAGAGTGTGGTTTTTACCTGTGCAGCCATGATTACAGGAACTTTGCATTCTTCCTGTATAGAGATGGGCCCTTTAGGGGGTGAGAGGGGGGTAAAGTTAGCACTGTACCTATCTGCCAGGATGTTGGCAATATCAGTTGGGTCTGTATATTTAGTGCCATTGTTCTGTAACTCAGAGCAGATCTGAGTGTTGCCATTGAGATTCTTGACATAGCTATAGAATGCTTTGTGGTTGTCTTTAGAATCAGTGGCAATTTTGTTTTCGTAACTAGCTTTGGAGGATTTTATCAGGGATCGCAGTTTCTTACTGAGGCTGACCAGGGAGCTCCTCCACTCATGGGATTTTACTCTCTTTTGCAACAGTTTCTTCCTTCTGTTCTACAGTTTGTTTATGGCAGGGGACCACCAGATTGGCTTCCTTTTTTTGGAGGATCGCGTCTTGGTTCTGTTTGGGATATCACGATCCATGCACTCGTGTAAGTGCTTATAAAGTGCAGTTGTGTAGGATTCAGTAGTCGTAACTGTTTTCTCCATCTGCATGGGTGTCATGAAGTTCACCACTTCTGTCTTAAGAAGCATGAAGTTGGCTATAGAGAAATTTTTTACCGTGGTTTCCTTAATGGGGGTGGGGGCAGGATGTGGATATCTAGGGTGATTAGCTTGTGGTCAGATCGGACCATTGAGGCGTTGACTTCAGGTGTGGAACATCGGTCACTCATGCTGGTAATGACTAGGTCTAGGATATTGTTACCCCTGGTGGGGACGTGGATAAGTTGATCCAGGGCATTGGAGTTTATGAATTCCAGAAAGCGTTGAGCGAAGGAGTTGGTACATGAGTAGTTTTCCCAGTTAATGGTGGGGTAGTTGAAATCTCCCATTATTAGGGTGTTTGGTTGAACCCTAATATTTTCCAATACATCAAGAAAAGAGGAGTGGGAATCTTGGGGCATGGTGGGGGATCTGTAGCAAGCTACAATTTGGATTGCAGTTTTGCCCAGAGTTAGTTGCACTTGGATAACCTCGGGTGCATTATGCTGAGCAACTAGCCTGAAGGTGTGGATATCCTTAATGAATATGGACACATCTCCGCCTTTTGTGTTCCAGTCCAGGTTACATGGCCGAAAAGTGTGGTATGAGTTATAGCCTGGTAGTGCAGGGGTGCTCTCTGGAGCCTTGATCCATGTCTCAGTCACTGCACAAGTATCGATGTTCTCCATTTTAAGGTGTGCCTTGAGTGAGTGCATTTTGAGATTTAGACTTCTAGCATTGAGTAGCATCACCCTCAGTTTCTGCTTGCCTGTTCCTGTTACGGTGGTGAATTTGTCATTTGAACCTTGCCTAAAAAAGGCACTATAGGGGCGGCAAGAACCTTAGCCAGTATCCGGAATCCCAGGGGTGACAGGTGCAGGCCATCTCTGGCAAAGAATCATGGTCTGTCGACCATGTCATCCCAGGCAGACAGATACTGGATCCCTTTAGAATGACATCAGAAACTTAGCTGATTATTGAAGTCAATCATTTTGTCCTTGTACTGCGGTATCATTCTGGGTGATGGCAGAATTCTACTCAGGGCTAGGGTCATATCTGCCTGGGCTACAAGATTGGAGAGCTCTTCCATGTCTCTTTTCATGTAGTCCAGGGAGGTACGTCTCAGGTCGTTCACACCAACATGGGCAATGACGGAGTCATGTTTGTACTTGTTCTGAAGTGACCTGAGTGTGTGGGTTATGTGGCAGATCTTGGCACCTGACAGGCAGCTGACAATCTTGGCACCTGATAGGCAGCTGACAGTAACTTTCTCCTTGTTTAGCCTGGTGAGTGGAACATCAGTGTGCCTGACTATAGAGTCACCTATGACTAGTGTGTTGAGTATGTTGTTTTGCCTTATTGGCTGTGGTTGAGTGGCACACTGAGTCTGCGGGCTATGCATCATTTGAGTTGTGTTGGGGAGTGGTGGAGGTTGCTTGCATTTCTGCTTTGGAGGTCTCTGTTGCTTGAGCAGATTATTATTGAGAGCCTCTGCGAATGTTTTTGTGTTTCTATGTGTGGATTTTGGTGGTGTAGATTTAGTGAGACTATGTGATGAGTGTGATGTGGTGCAAGTGTTTACCTTCTCCTCTTGACTGTCAAGTTCAGTCTTGGTTGGAGAGAGTTTTACCTCCAGTTTGGCTAGATAAGTGCTTCTCTCACAGGTTCAAGTGTTGGGTGGTAGGAGGAGAGGGTTGTCTGTGTACATGAGGCAATTTCTACATTGCCCCAAGATGCCCAGATTCATCAGATAGACAGGAGAGAACACTGGGAGCTGACCCTTGGGCATGCCTGAATAAAAAACTATTTTCCTCTAGATAAGTGAGGAAAGTGAGTACAAGAGCTGTTTTTCTCCAAGCAAGTGAGGAAAGTAAGTACTAAAACTGTTTTCCTCTAGGTAATGAGGAAGGTTGAGTGCTGTAGTAATTAGTAGCTTATTTAATACTTACAACAAGTTCTGAACAAGTTAATTATGCAGATATGCAATATTTCTATATATACATTAATATTTCCAAACCCAAGTGACTTACAGACTATAGCATAATGTCAGAGAAAATTGTCATTGATATGCACAGTCAGTTCTACAGTTTCAGAGATAAGGGGTACATTCATAAATGCTTTGCACTTCTTCACGCTACTAACCACTAGGATTCAATATAGAACAGAATGTGGACAGATATGCTTCTGAGGTGTATAATTTTTCATCAAACATGTATTTAAGATACAGATTGAGCCATATTCCATTTAACTAGTAAAAAAATACCAGATTGCAGTGTTTAAAGAAAATGGTTAAACATTTCTAACTATACCCAGTGAGTGTTACTGACACTGCTAATTATTGTGATAGGTGTAGTTTTCACATTGCTGTAAATATTTCAGTAGGTAAACAGTAAGAATCTGATTGCATCACATAAAAGCTCACATTTCTCAAACAGACGTTCTACAGGCATATATGTGTAGGTTATACTGTTTCTAAGATATGAAAAGTTATTTTGAAATTTTAAGAGAAAAACATCAGTCTGGATGTTTCTATATTAAAATATATTAGAATATTGATATAAAGACTATGAATGCATTAACTGCTATCATTGTTTAGAATACTTTTTTGCTGTTCACTTATTTAAATTTCTTTAACTTAAATTATATACAAGATGCTCCAAAACCCAACCATGATTTTAGGCAGATGGAATTATGGTATCCTACAGCTAGTGAGAATAAATGAATTAAACAGATGCATCACTACACTGAGTGTGTATGATTCTGATTCGCTTAATAGCAGACTAGCTTATCGTGACTTGTGTGTGCAGCCTGAGTTTCCTTGTTGCACACTTTTCTACAAATTCCAACCCTAGTGTTTTCCAAAAAATTCCACGAACTGGGACAGAGAGGAAACTAGTGAATCTAATGAAATTATATCATTAAAATTTAGATTGTTTGTGTGTGTGTGTGTGTGTGTGTGTGATTTAAGAGAGAGAGTACTTCATTTTCATCAGAATTTCTCATTGTAGTCAGTATTCTGTGTTTCAGTATTTGGAGTTGAGAATGCTGGGTATTATGTGCAAATTAGTAGTCACTCTCTTAAATGTCTACAAAACACTACTGGAGAATCTATCCGGTAGTAAAGGTGGTCAGAGCAAAACTGTGAGATATTCTGCTTTGATCACTGCATTCCATTTGCTAGAAGTTGGCCAAGTGACCACTGTCTTAATGCAGAAAAGTTATTGTAATCTGCTGAGTAAACTTATGAACAGGCTACCTGTGCAATGTTGACCAGTGAAAACAACATCATAGCAGAAAGTCACACAGTAAGACTGGGGAAGCATAGTTATAGGTTTAACTGGCTTGCTTGTTCACCTGGCTTTTTGATTCAGCCACTTACTATTAGAGTTTACTAAACTTTAGGAGATTAAACCACTTTACAGGATGGCTGAGAACACCTTACTTTGAGAAATGTAAGCCATTTTGCAAATTGTACTTATTACTGGGAACTCCTGCATTCTGAAAATGTGGTAAGTTGACCATCAGCACAAGAGAATATTGTGGTTTTGAGTAGAATCTTCCTTAAATAAATCTGAACACCAAGTATCAGTACATGCCTTTAATCGCAGTCACAGTCGTTTCTTTTTATTTTTCACTGTGCAGCTGTGTTATTCTGTTGCCATACTTTTTCCTTTTCTAGTTTTCTTTTCTTGTTTTTCTCTCCTGTTGTCTGTCTCTTTGTTTGATGTCTGATGCCATCCTTTCTCTTCACAAACGTTAGACCCAGGACAGCCTGAACGATCTGGAGATGGAGCTGAAGGAAGGGAGAAGGGGGGCACAGATAGTGAAAAAGATCAGCCTGCAGCGGGCAAAACAGTGCGAATAAAAACAACCATGCAAGGTAACTTGGTGTCAGTGCTCTCAGACTGCCTTTGTTCTGTTTTGCAAGACCTCTGTGTGTCCATTTTTACTCTAAGTACTGTACAAAATACAGTATTCATTATTAGACTATATGGTTGCATTACAAGTCAAAAGAGCAACACTAGGTTAGAGCAGAAACACCCTACTTTGGTAATGACACCATTGACTTGATTCTGAAATTTGGATTAATTTATGAAACAAAGTAAATTAGTCACCTGCCTAGACCTTAAGGTAGGCCAGTGAACTGGTTCAGTGCTCCATCAAGCTTAGTCCTAAACAAAACTGGATAACTGGAAAAATTTCATGTAGATGCTTATTTCCTATTTCCAAGGATCTTTTTCAGCCACAACTTAATACGTAAATTACATATAGCACACATGGTACAATGCAGTCACATACTGTACAGTAAAAATGTTGTATAGTCACAGCAAGCCCTTAAAGCATTGCAGCCAAGATATTAAGCAATATAATCTGTGTAATGATGAATAAATGGCTGTGCTGTCAACTTATATATTTGTTATAGGTTCATAGGTTCATCGGATGATACTAGGCTGTTGGCTTTTGTTCCCACAAAGTCAGCACCTGTTTCCCCTGTCCAACACGGGCACAGGTGGGAACCCAGGGGTGTATTTCCTATTTCTCATTCAGTCATCTAGGTTCCTCTTAAAGAGGGCTTTTTACTACATAATTCTTAGAATGGAACATTTTTTCCACCAGTCAGCTATGTGATTAATTATATCAATGAAGCAATACTCGGTGAAGATGTAGGGTCAGTTTCACTCATGTCTGTTTGCTCTCTCTACAAGTAAGAACTCATCTTGTCATCTGTCACCCCTAATTCGGGTAAGTATATATCTTGTCACCTGGCTGTTCTCTCATAGTTATAAGAGGAGCATCCCACATATGGCTTCTAAAGACATGACTGAGCTTTCACCTAAACTGGTTCTGATAGGTGGGTCAGGCAAGAGTAAAGAAGGTGAAATCTCCATTCCAAAGCAGGAGCCACATGTTTTGGCATTGACCTCAGGCTGTGTTGTGTTTGTGCAGGCTGTCAGTATTGCAATGACAAAAAAATATCAACGGCTGTTCTTTCTGGCAAAGAAGAACCCATATTCAAAAGCCTCTTTGGCTTTAGGCCTCAAAAACTGTTTGTATTTTGACATGAGTAAGATGATGCTTGTGACTGTGCATTAAGCCAGACAACATCTAAATGAGAGTAGATGCTCAAGACGAGTGCTCTGATATTTAAGGTTTGAACAGTTTCAGGGAATGAGATGCCATGGGCAAGCAGAAGTGGAGCAAGGTTGTCTGAGCTGCCTTAGGTCATATCATCTTGGTGTTGTTTGCATGTAAAACTACAATGGACTATCTTTCCATCCAGGATTTGTACTGTGCCTTTAGCCTGTTGACTGGGTAATGAGAGGGTTGAGGTTTGGCAAAATGGTTATGTTGTTTACTTCCCAAAGACAAGGTACAGGGTTTGATTCTCATCCATGAAAGGCAAATTGGCTAGGCATAAAATGTCCAGCAAGAGCAGCTAGCCTACTTCTTACCTATGAATCTATGACTGCCGGAAAAGGCTACAGCTTCCCTCTGACCCCAAAATATGATAAAGTATATGTAAATGAATGAATGAATGAATAAATGCATGGATGAATGAATGCATGAATTAATATGATGTACAGAAGGTGCACATTAGACTGCCTCCAAAGCACTTGGTTAGCATACGTACAGTCAGCAGGGAGGGTAGTAATATTATGGACAAGGCCATTTGCATAAAAAAGTGCAATCTTAGAGATTATATTATTATTAAATATTGAAGAAGGAAGGGACTTAAGATGTGAACTCGATTGCACAACCTTGGGTAGTGCTTAAGGCCTTTATTTTAATTCTGCAGACTCTCTCAGTTAGGTATGTGTGGAACCACATCAGTGGACCATCGATAACGTTTAAATCACACCCCTTATGTGATAGCAGGACTTGATCTGCCACATCAGATATCTTGGTCAGATTTGCAAGCATGGCACAAGTAAATAGGTCAGCAGACATATTTTGAAATATGGTGTAGTAAAGCACAAAACCGAAGAAAGGATCCACTAGTCAAGTTGGAAAGCCTTGTTGGACCCTTGTGAAAAGAATGTAAGTGTATACATAGTTGTCCCACATCATTAATCTTCATCTTTTTGGAAAAAGTGAGCAGAAGAAAGAGTGGTCAATACTTGGCATCATTTTGGAAGTTGCTGGACCTGAAAATAAGTACCACTAGAAGATAGTTCCACGCTGAGGGGCCATGACCTGTCAAGAGGAAAAGAATGGGATAAGAATCAGGGCAGTGTTTTTGCATCTTTTCTCAAAAATGTTAGGTGTAAACCATTTCCTATTACAAGAAGGTAGTCAAGGTGTTTCTTGGCAGTGGAGAAACTGACTCTGCTGAAGTGTGAAGATGAAGATGAAGAAGCATAAGGATGACATGTACATAACTGAGGGATGAAGCAGGAATTTGTGGAATGGTGGCTGTGATCAGGTAACCTAGAAAAGAATTATCCATGAAGTATTTCCTCTGCTGGGTGAAGTCTGAATCTTCTTATATGTGACCTTGTGACTGTCTCTCTTTCTGAGACCATGTGTTGGCTGCCATCAAGCCATTTTCCAAAATATCCTCTCCTTCTTTATTCCTGTTGCCCCACCACGTATCTTATTCTGTCTGTCCTGATATGAACATTCACGTCAGCCATTATCAACACCCAGCAACTGCTGTATGAATGCACTGTTTTCCTCACTGTCACAAACCTGCTGTGGGGCATAGCTGAGGTTATGAATACTGCTCTTTCAACATTGGAGTCTAATTGCCATGAATCTGTCACTAATTCTGATGACATCTCTCACTGTCTTTTGAAGCCTCTCCCTCACCTCACTATTTCTATCCTGTCCTCTTCCTGAGTAGTAGATTCTGGATCTTAAACCTAAGTGGCTTTGCTACAGTCCCCTTCTACCTTGTCTCCTGGATACATAAGATGTTCAGCCTCCTCCAAACACCTTCTTACCTTCATGTCATCCACTTTCAAGTTTTGATTGGTTTTACATCCATCTTTCTCAACAGAGCTATCCTGGGAAATGCAAGCTGGGTAACTAGTCACTGGCTAGCAAGTAGCTTATTGACCAAGGGCTGCTGGGCTTTATGGTGGACACACAGTGGCCAATAGGGGCACATACAACCCCCACCATTAGCATGGGTCCTTGGTGTAAATCGTAGTAGACTGGGTCCTCAACCCATTTATCATCAACAAATACCCGTGGTCATTTTGGTGCCCTTTAATCAACATGGCCAGATCATCTAGTGCCATATTTTTACAATATTGAGTGGCTAACCATGGTGCACAGTCTGTCATCTGTGATTTTCAGTCTTGAGAATACGAGCACCACAGTAGATGCCCAATGCAATTGCCTATTCATACCTGAATTTGAGATGGAAACACACAGCATGTTTTTGGAAGTGGGAGAAGCCCCTCAGAGACACAGGGAGAGTATGCAAACTCCAAACTGGCATTGTTCAGAGGACAGGATCGAACCTTGGACCTTGCGCTTGGGGGAAGAAGACCTTAATCATTATGCCAACTGGCATACCTGCAATATCATTCAGATAAGCAAGGATATAATCACCTGATCCTGCTAATATGTAGCTTTCCAACCTCTAGAAAGTTGCTGGAGCATTCTTTCTTCCAGTGACCGTAAAAGTCATATAATCCAAGAGGAGTCACAAATGCTGACATGTTACTGAAGTGTAAGGGATACCTGTCAGTAACCCTTGGCCAAGTTAGTATGATACTTATACCTCACAAGCTGACCTTATATTCACATCAAATGTCATACACACTCCCTCTCAATACATAATGCCCAATTAAATAGAGAGAGAGGAGGCAAAATAATCAAGTTCTTGTGGTAAAAGTGTTTAAAAGGTTCCCTATTACGAGAGCGAAAGTCCGTTTAAGCGAATCCGTAAATGTTGAGACGTATTGCGTGAACTGGCATTACAGCGAACGTCCAAAACCGCAAATTTGGAAATGTCAAATTACCATGGTTGGCCCGTCTGTGGTATAGCTCCATAAGGTAAGTGTGCGATAGTCACGGACCTTAGGGTTAGGGTGCGGGTTAAGGTAAGTGCATAGATAGTTAATGTATGTAAGATTTAGTGTAGGGTTAGGAGTAGGGTTTTGGTAAATGTATGTATGTGGATTATTTATTTTGTTTGGAAGGGGATGTGTGCGAAGGTTACGGACCTTAGGGCTAGGGAGGGTTTAAGGATAGTGCATAGATAGTTTATGTGCGTAAGATTTAGTGTAGGGTTAAGAGTTGGGTTTTGGTAAATGTATGTATGTGGATTATTTATTTTGTTTGTTTATATTTTCGTAGGGAAAATGTGCGGTAGTTACGGACCTTAGGTTAGGGAGGGGTTAAGGATAGTGCATAGATAGTTGTGTATGTGGTATTTAGTGTAGGGTTAGAAGTAGGGTTTTGGTGCTTTACTTTAGGGTTAGAAGTAGGGTTTGGTTAGTGTATGTATGTGGTTTATTTATTTTGTTTGGGTAGGTAGTATGTAGTGAGTGGTGGGGTTGGCCGACTATGACAGTTTGAGATTTAAAATTTCCCGGTTTAGTGCGTTTGGTATTCTCACAGTTCGTGCAATTCGTGTCGGTGTTTTGGTATTCGCTCAAAAGGAGTTTCACTTTGGTAATATAGACCCGTTTAAAAGGATTAAAATGCTGTTTAATTCTAGTAGTACATTGTGCAGTATGTCTGACAGTGAGAATGAACAGTATGTGATGGGAATTTCTGTGGTAAATGGTCAGAAATTTGCCGATTTTAGTAATCCTGTGTATTAAACTAGATTATCTGTGGCACGGAGTTTAAACAGGCTGACATTATAGGCATAATTCTTCTGTTCTGCTTTCCTCACTCAACCACTTGGTTATGATTATGCTATAACACTAGGATTCTTTTCTTCTGCCATTTTTAACTGAGCATTTTACCTTTGAAATGAAATAATTTTCCACTGTTTTCATGCATCCTCTTAATGATGTCTGTTGTTGATATTTCCAGTATTTTTATTAACATTTTTGGTTAACGTTCTGGTTCTTATTCCTGTTAGAGGCATACAGATATACTGTACTGCTAGAACTGAATAGTGGTTGAAGCCCTTCAGGCAGCTTTATCAGGTATATTCTACTACTACTTTTTTAATAGAGCAGTACAGTGGCACAGACATTAGCACTGCTGGTTTATAGAACTTTTTCTCCTGTTCATTTCTTGACTGATGTTCCTTTGGGAGCTTGCACGTTGTGTATGTGTGTGTGTGTGTTCATGTGTGTGTGTTCGTGTGTTCACCTTGTGCTTCCATTTCCTCCCACATTCTAAGGAATGTAGGTGTGCATGCTGTTTATGCATGGTCAGTCATGTATGCATCTTGCCATAGACTGGCATCCTATCTAGGATTTCTTTCTCTGCTTGTTGCCCTTTGAGTGCTGGGATACATTGCTGTTACTCTATAACCCTAAAATGAGTTAAGCAGGTAATCAGAAAATGAATTCATGACTTTTTTTCATGGTAGAAGCATGTACAATAACTGAACATTTTCTTGCTTTTTATTCATATCTTCCTCTATTTATGCTAAGTTCCCCATTCATAAAGATGTAATGCACTTCCTGTGACATCACAGTAACTTCCATAGCAGCAGACTCTGTTATGACAGCAGAAGGTTATGAGTTAAAGCAGGAAATATGAACATGACTCAAACTGATTCAAAGGTAATTCTAATAGGAATGCATGTTCATGCAGAATTGCATAGTATCAAGGTCTAGCTAAATAAGCATATATAATACCCATGGAATGTATTCGGAATTAAATTCTGCCTGTTAAAACAATTAAATATTTTCTGTGAGGATGCCAGTAGCTGTTTAGTTGTGTGCTTTCTAAGCCTTTGTTCCAACTATTATGAAGCATGGGTTACTGTTCCTGTAAACCATTGCCTCTGGGCATAGCATGGGATAAACATTGTATTTACTTTTTTTGTTAGGCAATCCAGATATTTTTGATGTTAATTGCTTTAGTAAAATGAATTTGGACGGAAGGACATTGTTTTTCACTGTAGATAGATGGGTTTCGCTAAGGATAGACTGCCACTGTAGAAACGTAGGAACAAAAATAAATAATAAACTCATCTTTGATCAGAATTTAGCATAATGATCTGAAAATCTGTTTGAGGTACCCATGTGATACTCAAATCAATGTCTATGTGAAACAAAGAAGCCATGGTTATACGTGACTCATTATTACATCCTATTGAATATAATTCTACTTTACGCAGCTTAAAATCTGAATTTATAACTCAGTAAGATCCACATATTTCCAGTAAAGTCTTTTGGTAAAAATATCAAACAAACAGATCCAGAAAGCTGGAGGAATTGTCACTTTTTCAGTGGCTTATAGATTCTTGAGAGAAGAATGTGCCTTACTTTCCTGATACTACATTACATGGTCATACTATACTAGAACAGACCACCTCTTACTGAACAAGATTAACATTACTAAAAGAAAGAAGTACTTCACATAATGATTCCCCAGACTTTAAAACTAATTTCCTACTACCATTAAAGAAATAAGGTAGATGAATTGTTGACACTACACTGCAGTATAAGGTGGGGGTAGGGGGTTGGGCTCTATCATCCTTTGGATAAGACGTTAAATCGAGGCTCCATCTACCTGAGTTAATGGTAGCGTAGGTGGCTGTAAAGATTGCACGGCTCCTATTGAAAAGAGTAATGGAAGTTTCCCTCATTCCTAGTATAAATACCACCTCAAGTCTCCCCTGAAATGAGGCAACTAGCCTAATGGGACGAAGCTGGTGAATGAAAGATAAGCAAATAGACATTAAGGCCTTCTTAAGAGAAGGTAGAGAATGACATAATTACAAAAAGGAAGTGAAGATCTTGTGTAGGATAGGACTGAGGACTTCCAGGCAAGACATAACAAGCCTGGTAGAACAGGTGCCATAGGATGTCAGTTGCATACTTGAGAATATAAAAATAAAAAATGGTGGTACATCTGTGACTCACTATGCTGAACGAATGTCTTGTTCAAGGTTTTCTACAGGTGGTGACCAACTGCACTGCAGTACTGAGATATATAAAGAAATAAGACAGCACAAGACTGTATCTTCTTTGTAGAATAACCATATAATTAAGGAAGTTAGCCATTTCTTTAAACTTTCAGTTAATGGGCATTTACCTCCAGTAGAAAGCAATGTGTTGGAAGACCAGTTAAATCATTCACTACTGTTGGATCATGCAAGGAAGCTCAGCCCAGAGGCATTTCAGCTTCTGTCTTCAGTGGCGGGATTGGAAGCTTTGGATCTGTTTACTGTTAGAGCATGCAACTCAGTTTCTGATTTTTCTCACTCTTGGAGAACATCTTCTACTACAGTACGCTAAGGTATTGAATCCATCTGTTCTCTTTCTGTCTGTCCACCTAACAGTCTGTAGTTGCTAGTTTGATACATTATAGAAGATGGCTTTCTTCTTGTGTGGTAAAAATACTAAAATAGGCTACCAAAACTTCTAAAAAAAAAAAAAAATTATACTAAAAATGCAAAAGATATGTCATTTTTTGTGTAAGGACAATCATAAGTTCATGTTCAGCTCAGTGGAGCCCAGGGAAAAAGTGTTATACAAATGGCATGAGCCAGTGTGAGGCTGTTGCACACCTGGTGGCTCTGTGATATAGATGGTGGCTCTGTGGTTTAGGAAGTAATGACTGTATACACTGCATGAATATTTGTGTGTCCTTGTCTGTATGAAGCATTTGTGGTACAGTATGTGGCCTGGTCTGGTCTCTAAGATCATGTGCTCTTCAGACAAGCAATTTCTGAGTTACTACTTTTACTGGAGTTAATGGGAAGAGTTGACCTAACAAACTCTCATACCAACTGAGAGGATCCAGGTATCAAATCTCATTTGTATCAAATTTAAAATTCCCACACGTTTCATGACAGGCGACAGCACAAACATTTTCTGTTACCGCAGGCAGTCAGAGGTCAGGCATGGTCTCACAACGCTGACATCATCATGGACGCCCCTGCACATTGATATGCTGGCAATGCTCAACGGTGTCATTATTATCGGAAAAAGTATAAAATAAAAAAAAAAAACAATTGTGATTTCAAGGGGCCACTTGGGAATTCATGGCACCCCATTATTTTACCCTCAAAACTGGGAAATTATGAGTAATTCAGAAAGGTTGAAATTGTTGAGAGGTATGCCAAGGTTGCTTCTCTGAGAAGCTGTCTCACCCTCTGCTGAGCAGTAAATAAAATCACGAACAATCAGGAAGCAAGATGTTCTTAGAAATAAAACTGCAGAGGAACATGTTACTTAAAAGGGCTGTAACTTAAGTGGCAAAAGTGACAGTGAAGACTCTCATGGATTCTATCATTATTATGGTTAGTATCTCACATAACTTCCTAGCATTGAGAGTTGCTGATGATCCATAGCCCTACTATTGAAGTAATATTCTTAATGCATTGTTCTTTCTAATATCTAAACAGATTTGATTTTTTATCATTGTAGTTGGTAATATCACAAACCCATTACTGCAGACACACCCCACACTACATGTTTTTTAATGTAACTGAAATGGATACATGCTTGACAATTTGTGTTAAAAAGAGAACCAAGAAATGTAAAACTGATAAAAATGATAATACTAAACAAATATGAAAAGTAATGCATACCATACAAACCGTGAAAAACAAGCTACAGAAAAAGCAGAACTATATTAATTAAATAGCAAAGTTTAGATGGAGGATTTTTCTAAAATTTTCTTTCAGAATTGTTTTGGAGGAAGAACTATCATTTTGTACAATGCTATTTATTGCTGGGAAATGCATTACATTAGTTCATTCCATTTTATTGATGCCACTTTTATTAAAATGCACAGGAAAACATAATTTCTATATGAGGACAAATTTTCTCCTTCCTCCTGTACAGTCCCCAGCTCTAGAGCTTTTCAACACCTTATAGTTGAAAAATTCTTCAACAAAATGACAAAATCTGATTTTACACATTTCCTTGGAAGTGTGTATGTGTAGGAACATGTACCTTGACCTCTACATCCTTTTAATAGGTATGTGCAGTATGTCTATGTGCCCCCTCTTCCAGTGGTAGTTAAGGATAAATACAAATGCAAGCAGCCTTTCTGCTATGTGCCGTCCCATTTTTGTGGGTCCTGATAACCAGCACTCATCACTCAGCAATATTCAGTGCTGAACAGAACATAATAACATCTGTTCAGCAATCTGTGTGTGTAATACATGATCTCCGTATGTTGAGAAATCTAGCATTGCACAGGTGGCATGAGGTTACCAAGGGAAAAAATCACTTATATGAGATACAGTTGTTCATATCACTAATCAAATGTTTAAAGTCTGCATTGAAAATGTTGAATATGATGGGAGGCATTGAGACAAGATGCATCATGCTATCTCATTTATACAGGTGACCTTGAGTCAGAACTTGCTCACATCTACTGTAATCGGGACAGCTGACTCTACTGCTCCTATCCTGAACCCCAGCTTGGTCTGAAAATGTTCTTATAACATGACTCTCACGTTAAAATACACATACATACATTTATGCTGTATAGTTGCATTACCACCAAACAGAAGACTAATTACTACCGGGGTCCCAGTCTTTTGGTCGAAGTTGAAAAAGATCAAACATTCGTTGGTCGAATGTTTGGAATATCAAACTGGATTTTATGCCAATCACAAGGAATTGTGGGGACTGGGGGGTTTTCCTTTATCAATTTAGCATGATCTTGGAGTTGGTGTGTGTGTGTGTGTGTGTGTGTGTGTGTGTGTGTGTGTGTGTGTGTGTGTGTGTGTGTGTGTGTGTGTGTGTGTATATATATATATATATATATATATATATATATATATATATATATATATATATATATATATATATATATATATATATATATATATATATATATAGGTTCATAGGTTGATACTAGGCTATCTGCCCTAGGGCATTTACAAGCCTAGCCAGAGTGTGGTCTGGGGGTTTCTAGGGGCTTTCCCCTGCATCAAATTTTACTTTTTCTTGTGTTGTTTACCTTGTTTGAAATGTTAAAGTTTGATATTTTACATTTCAAACCTTTCTGCATTCAATGCATAGTCATAGATCTGTCCACAGGAAGTCCTCAAGCAACACTGCTTATCAAGCGTTTGCTATTTTTTTAGCATATTTCTGGACAGCAATTAAGTTTTCAGGACACTTTGCTTTTGCTGCTCTTTGTCCTCAGTATTTATGTTCGAGTTACTTATAAATTCCCCATTTGCTGGCTGACCACCAATGAGAGCCCCTGCTTCTTATTCTGAAACAGCATTCTCAGCTTTCCCTATAAATATCTGCGCCCTGCCCCTATGCACATATTCTGAGATGTCACAGTGACCATGGTCAGTAAGTTGTTTTACACGGATTCCTTACCCAGCAGTAACCTTGGTGCAGGAACACCATCCGGAATGTACTGACATCTATTTAAATGCCATTACCTTATCAATCATAAAA
The DNA here is from genome assembly GCF_019279795.1 of Protopterus annectens. NCBI lineage: Eukaryota > Metazoa > Chordata > Ceratodontiformes > Protopteridae > Protopterus > Protopterus annectens. Next base: position 454,347,355 of record NC_056743.1, read on the forward strand.
CAGTGTTTCTAATAACAAGCTCAGTATGTCTGTTAGACGTTTGTAACCTAGACAATTTGTACGGAATACGATGTTTAAGTCTTCGGGTTCCTTAGCAGTACTGTTACAGCACTTAATCTCATTTGCATCGAACTAAAAAAATTAATGTTGGCTAAAGTACGTCTGACCTTCAGCTGTCACACTGACAATTTTAAGCAAGCACCTGTCACTGTACTAAATACTATGGCCAGTTTTGCTGGGATGGGAGGAGAGACATTGCCTCTCTTTGTTGTAGCAGCTGTCAAACCTCAGTGTGGCAATTTAAAGATGAAACGCACTTCAGAGGTGTTATCTACTCACATAAGCTGCTACACAGATTTCTTGTCTTCCTTGAATGCAGATACATCAGACTATAGATAGATGTTAACATAATGGCACATTTGTACATGCTGGGTGAAAAGGTGAAGGAGAAAGATCGCTTGACTGGCTTAGACATTACCCATTTGTAGTCTTAAAAGAGAATATTTACAATTTCTCTCTTCCCCTGGCTGGGATATAGAAATATATAAATAGCCTTTACTTGATATTTATTTTAGAAAGCAAACAGTTAAAATTATAAGCCAATTTGCATACGGAAGGGGATTGTGCAGACATTTATTTATATAACTTTACCCATTCACTGTCCAGAACCTAAAAAAATAGTTATCCACAATAGCTAACTGAAATGGTGTAGTGCAGAAAGTCACACTTTAACCTCTCTTTGTTAACAAAACAAATAAATGGGCAAATATCTTTGTCTAACAAAACAGCATTCATCATGTATTAATCTCCTCCATGCTTGTATCTTACTCAGCTGTCTGTAACTCTTTCAGAAAGCCCACCCCCACTACTTTCCAGATTCCCCATGCTTTATGATGTAATTTTGTAGACGTGTTTCCACATTGACGCACACAGGTTTATCCTGGCACCTCAGAAATGTCTTAAAAATATGTTAAGGTGCACATTTCTGTATTGTAAGAGAAAAAGCAATTTCTGTAGAAAAGCAGTATTAAATGACTAGTATATTCCTTTCTTATCAACCAAAGAAACATTGGTTGTGTTCTGTGGTGTGCTACTTTCTGCATGTGCAATTACATATTGGTAGCCTCTTTATGTCCTTACAATCCTAGTTTAGTGCTGCTATAATTCGTAAATCAGTCACAATGTGAGTAATTGGGCCACAGTTTCACATAATTAGCCAAAGCAGTGGGCCAAGCAACAACCTACAGGCCTATATTCAAATCATGTGTGCACAATAATTAAGACAATTCGTATGTAATAAGCATTTTTTTTTTGTAGCTGCCTCATGGCTCATAGGAATTTTGTATGGATTCCACATTTGCAGTGTAACTGCACGTCACTAAAAGTGCAGGATATCACAGAGAGTGAGAGATGAGAAAGTGTGAGCATAGTAGCTGTGAATGAAAAGCCTTCTGTATTAGATGGACTATTATAATAACTCCAGGGCTCCTTCAGCCAGAGAACTAATAGTGAACAACAAAGCTTCCATCATAGCTAGCAGGTGAACTGCTTGCCAACAGTACTGTGGAGCTGTGTTGTGAACTCCTGCATGCTGAGGCAAGAAAGGAGTACAGAAAAGAGTCTAACCTATTCACAGTAACAACCACAAAACCTATCCATGTATCCAAGGATAATAATTAGTAATGGGTAGAATTTGGACTCAGTCCTTCTTCCCCTACTACATGCCTTCCCTGATTTATGCCGATAAACCAGAACAGTAAGATCAAGGATCTGAAAGCATAAAACACAGTGTATTAGTGTTCCTTCTCCATCTCAGAATACACTCATTCAGATTTATTTAAGGAAACTAAATTCAAATGCAGTGCATCTGTGTTGTAGCTAAACTTCCACTTACAGCCTAATGTAATAGACTGTGTCATCATAATTCATTGAATTAGTCATGAGCATATTTTGCTGATGTATTCATAGACTGGCCTGTTTTGATATTTGCATAAAAAAGCAATCTAGTTCCCATCTTAAATGACAGCAACACCTGCCTTGTAAACAAGGAACAAGGAAAGCTGGCACAGAGAATCTGTAACTGCAGCAGCTAAATATGCTGCAGGATATTATCCTGTATCAGCAGCCATTTCAACTCTCTTAGAAAAAAAAACATGCTGTCATAAGGGAAGCAAAATAGATATACACATATTAACCTTTAAATATTGCTATCTGTTACTGAAATCTGTCGGTAGGGATTATAAGCTAGTTTTGACCTCTGTATTTCAGGCAGCCACCAGGAACAAAGACAGTTGCTACAGCTATACTGGTGTCATGCATAAGAATGATTCAGCAGCGATAGTAAACACTGCTACCATGTGCAATGTAAAAAGTTTGTAACAACTAAATAAAAATTCAAAAGAAGATCCTAACAGTGAGATGATGTCCAACCTTGGACATTTAACTGTTCTGACAAGGGTCAGACTGAGGTCAAAGACAACTGAGCTTTACAGAGATTACCAATTCAGATTAAAAAACGAAGCAGCATATTCGCAAATTAAAAAAGGTAAAAAGGAGTACCATGCTGTAATTTAAATGTAGGCCAGAAGGAGTAAGAGCCAGCAAGATATCGCTTCCTTGAGTCCTTTCCTTTTTCATCATTCTGTGACGTAGTCACCAGTGAGAATGCAGGGTGCACACAGGCAAGATATATGAAGACTGCATTTGGTCAGCTAAGCAGCTGACTGAGACATGTTTGAGATCGCACAAATCCGGGGTTGCTCTTACCCCATATTTGTGCAGTCTTGGAATTAGTATATATAATTAGCAGGGGTGCGCTGAAGCTGTTTCTCGGCGCTTTCATAGTACTGTGTTGGTTATATTATTTTTGACCTTTTGCAGTATTATTGCGGTTGACAATGCTTGTTTTTGACTAAAAGTGGTATACCCATGTGTGTGTGTATTTGTTGACTATATATATATATATATATATATATATATATGTATAGCACACACATACACACACACACACACACACACACACACACACATATATATATATATATATATATATATATATATATATATATGAGTTCCATTGGTTTGGTAGACCGAAAGTTTAGTCAACATCTATTTAATTGGCCGCATTTGGTCAACTGTGCACATAGTTGATAGGTGTGTGAGATTGACAATCCCCAGGTAGAGGAATACATACATAGATACATGCATACATTCATAGAAATATTTCAAGCATGGCCATTAATGCTCTTCTAGCCTGCCAATTTACCAAAATACTTGTTTCCATAGTAAGTGTCCAGGCAGTTCATAAAAATATCTAAACTAGTACTTGCTTTAATGTAATTTGGTAGTCTGTTCCATGCATTGGCTACTCTGTCAGAGAACCAATTAGTACACTTCTCATTCCTATGAAATATTCTAGATAGTTTGTCTAATGATTCTCTACTAGTTTTTGATAACCCCAAACATTCTCAGAGGTAGTTGTCTCTAAATGCCCTATATACCTGAATAAGATCTCCTCCTAGATATCTATAAGTGACGCTATACAAGGGCAGATATTTTAGTCTTTCATAATAACTTAAATTTTCACATCCATGAATGCCCTGGGTATATGTGTGCTGTACTCTTTCCAGTTTACTCATGCTTGTTTTCTTATAAGGTTTCCATATTGTTATTCCATACTCAAGTCTGGGTCTAATGTAATTAGCAAACAATGACCAATTGGTTGATATGATAGAAAAACTCATAGCTGTATCTGCCTATATACCAAGGTCCTTAAATTAATCTACAGTTTCAGTCACCATGTGCTGTATTAAATATTCACCTTTCAATTTATGCCTACCTAATCTCATATGCTTAGTCTTTGATGTATTTTTCAGCATATTATTCTCATGTGCCCAAATGGTCAATTTAGTCAAGTTATTTCCCCGGGGAATGTCCTATATAATATATATAATGTGATTGATATACCCACACACACACGCACACACACACACACACACACACACGCACACACATATGTATATATATATATATATATATATACATGTACATATATATATATATATATATATATATATATATATATATATATATATATAAATATATATAATCTATATATCAGTATATATATATATATATATATATATATCTTTACACGTGTGTTTATATAGCTCTATATATATATATATATATATATATATATATATATATATATATATACATATATATATATGATTTTTATATAATATATATAGAAACAGAACTCATAACGTGGCACCTACTAAAGCTGGCATTAAACTGACAAAAACTTCTTAACTGGAATTTAGTGTTATTACTAGCATTATGATCCTGAAAATGTCATCTGAAACCCGTGGGTCCTTCACATGACTGATGACACAACCACGTCATCTAAAACATATGCATCCTTCTTGAAACTGATGTCCGCAACATTTCATTCGAAGTCTGTATCCTTTATGAGAGTGACATATACAACCTTGCCAGATGAAATGTGTGTTGACCTTCATACATCTGACCTACACAACCATATCACCTGAAACATGTATCTTTCATAATACTGAGATAACCAAATAACTACTTTATCTGAAACATATGTACTTCATGGGACTTGCATACACAAGCCTGTCATCTGAAGCATATGTATCTTTTATTTAACTGGCATGTACAGCTATGTAATTTGAAGATGACTCTTTCATATGATTGGTATGTACAACCATGTCATCTGATGCATATGCATCCTTCAAATGACTGACATGCACAACAATGGCCAGCATTGCAGGACACATCTGAAGTACATTTATCCTTCATATATCTAATGTACCCAACCATGGTCAGCACTGCAGGACACATCTGAAATATATGTATCCTTCATATAATTGATGTACACAACCATGGTTAGCATTGACGGACATCTTTGAAACATATGAATCCTTCATATGTCTGATGTACTCAGCCATGGTCAGCATTGGCAGACATCTGAAACATAGGACTCCTTCATTTGACTGACATAACCAATCGTGGTTTGCATTGCTGGACACATCTGAAACATGAATCCTTCATATGACTGATGTAGCAATGCATGGTTGGCATTGCCAGACACATCATCTGAAACATATGAAACTTTCATGGGACTGTCATACCCAGCCATGGCAGGGATTGCCGGTCATATCTGACTCATATGACTTCATCATATGACTGACGTACCCAGCCATGGTCTGCATTGTTAGACACATCTGAAACATATGGCTCCTTCATATGACTGATGTAGCTAACCATGGCTGGCATTGCTGGACACATGTAAAACCTATGAAATCTTCATGAGACTGACATATACCCAACTATTGTCAGTATTTCAGCTCACATCAAGAAGTCAAAATATAGACATTGATGGTTCTGTGGTCTTAGTATGATCTGAAACACATCATGATTCATTCCCTTTGTTTTGCATATGAACAGCAGGAGTTACCTCAGAAATAAAATAATTCAATCGTTATATCTAGTATTTTTTAAACTAAATGATCTTGCACTTTGTCAAACAGTAGCTCAGATGCAGAACTCTTTTAGTACTATGTTAGATTTCTCTGAAGTGACTGCAGTTCTTTTAGTGGTTTAGCCACCACTTTGCTCATGTTTCTGTGATAAAAGATAACATTAAACTGCTGTAGCTCTGTGGTTTGATTATGGCTGGGTAGCCAACTTGCCAATGCCTGCCAAGCCAGAGCTCTCTCAAACTGAGTCTGTATCACTTCCACAAAAACACCAGTATTTGAACACCTAGCCATCGACCCCAACACAGCGAATGGTCCTTTTATCAAATATCCACATCAGCAAAACTTTTCCCAGGGCAAAGTGTTAGCTGTCCAACATGCCAAGCAATGCACACACAGCAATATATTGACCCACTAAAGTGGGGGGCTATGCCCCCATACCCCCAATGTGGGGGCTGTGCTTCTCACACCCCCCTACTTAAATATACTGACTCCAAGACTGCACTACAGTGGGGAAATGGGCAATTTCTGGATGTTGGACAGCTAACTCTTTGTCCTGAGAAAAAAGTCTGCTGATTTGAATGTTCGATAAACAGCTGTTCACTATATTGGGGTCGATGTATAGGTGTTTGAGTACTTGTGTTTTAGTGGAAGTGATATAGACCCCTCAGATTAAACAGCTTCACAAGACAGATTGTTTCAGAGTCACTATGAGACCCTGTTTGCAGGCTAAGGCAACCCTATGCTACCCTGACTAAGTTACGCGTATCTGGACACTTTTCACTTGATAAAGTTCAGTCATCTGAAGTAGAGTTGTCTGCTTGTCTAAAAGTACTCTTACATAGGTCTTTCCATGACTGAACATTTTGTAAAACACCTTTATTGAATTTATCACTTGTGACATAGGTAAACTGACTTTTATATGAAAGTAATCAAACCATGTTAAAATGTTCAAATTTATAAACATTAAACATCACATATAATCTTCTATACAATACAATCATTCTACATATATTGTTCATTTCTTACCTTGTATTAAACCTCATTCCTCCTCTAAAATAATTTTATGCATGTATTGTTCCCACAATTTCCATTTTTTGTATGTAATTTGCACCTCTCCTTTTCTAAAGATTCAGCTTCTTGTTCTTTTATCTCTGTTACAATATTCACTACTTAAAGTATGGTTGGTTTAGACTTTGATTTCCATTTTCTAGTAATTACTTTTTGGCAGCCAACAGACTTAAACTTAAGAAGGCCTTGCCATGTATAGGCAATTGAGATCCTTTATCCCAGCTCCAAAAAACATTCCTTAGTTAATTGCTAACCCAATATTCCTGACAGAGTACTCTGTAGGGAATTCTTAAAGTCTGCCAACTCATTACATTCTGAAAACAAATGCTGTTAAGTACCTCTTTCTTCCCCATCATACCTCCAGCATTTGCCATATTCTTGATGAAAAAAATTATTTGGTTACTGCTTGATTATAAACGTACCTATGCAAACACTTCCAAGCAAAATTCCTAAATAGTCTAGACTTAGCTGAATATTTGGGAAACATACATATGTCATCCTATTGTTTCTTTGTGAACTACTTATCTTATCTCTCTTTCCTATATTCTCTGACCTCCTCTGACTGAGTCTAATAGTTGTAGTGCAATATTTTATATGCCCTACTAATTATCCCTTTTTTAAGGATGGCATCTGTTCTAGATTCACCTAAAAAACTTAACCAGTACAGATCTTTCACTTAGGATTCCCCTATCCCTTTCTCTTTGCCTATACTACTATATTAATTCCTGATAGGGAGGAGAGTATCTAGCCTGCAGTCCAAATGTCTTCTTGGCCTCTTCTCATTCTGTTACCTTTCCCTTCCTATTTATTATTCCCAATACCTTAGTTCTTTTGCCATCTTCCTCCACTAAACTCCATCCCCTCTCTTGCCTATTCTCTGCACACAAAATTGCAGTCAAACCTATCAGCCGAATCTCCTTTCTCTGTTACTTTGTAGGTTTAGTTCTTAGCTTACTTTACAATACTTTATGAATAAGTATTTTGTATGACTTTTGTTATTTTACTTAAGGATCTGTATCCAAAATCCGACTCTCTCCTTATTTTTTGAATTATCCCCGGCTTCATCATCATACCTTTCCACTATGAATTGTGCATTTCTGTTTGTGTTATGTACAAGAGCTTTAACTGTGTAGCCCTAAAATATCCCTTCAAATTAGGTAACCCTAAACCACCTTGATCTAGTAGAAGGATCAACATATCCTTCTACTACTTGACTCTACTGCTCCTACTTGACTCTTGACCTCTTCCCCTCCCAGATAGTCCTTCTCCTCTTTATTATGTACTGTACACAACTGCTCCTCTGGTTGATAAAAATATGTCTGACTCATGTATAAAACTAAAGGGACTAAAAACCAAATTACTGCTTGTATCTTGTTGTTCATATCTATAGATAGAGCTTCCACTTTCCCAGGTTTTTGTGTTATCTATTTATCTGAAGTAGGACTTCATTTGTCAGCAACCTTTGGGATACGGATCCGATCTCGGATCCGAGCCAGCAACTTCTATCACAGCATAGATCCGAACTCCTAGCTCCTCCCTTTACCCATAATCCCCTGCCAACCCTGACTGACCTCAGATCTAGTTTGCCGCTCTTCAAGCAACAGATAGATTCCAGAGCTCTTGGTGATTCTGTGAGAAAAACAGTTTTCAACTCTTTCTTATATTTCTTAAGCGAGTGTCTGTGCGTGTGTGTTTAGGTTTCCCCTTAACGCTAATTTCTCTTCCTTTTTTAGCTTTAATTAGCTTAAATTTTAATTTAATTTTCCTCCCTGCCCTCACTGGTCGCAGTGTGTGTGTGTGTGTATAGTGTGTAGGGGCCTAGTGAGTGTGTTTTACTTTCAGTGATGTCGGAGGCCCCTAAAGCCTTTTTTTCGAAATGCACCGAGTGTGGTCACAAGCTTTCACTGGCTGATGGCCACACTCGGTGCGTTAGGTGCCTTGGGGTTGAACATCTCTCTTTGGGTTGCACGATTTGCACTGCATTCAACCCCAGGGCACTTAAGGATCGGAGGTCGAAGCTGGTTCTGTTGGGCCTTTTGCCCCCAGACCCGGCTCCGGCCTCTGGTACTTCTGTGACCATTACCCAGTCTTCGGTAATGGCCACTCCTGCCCCCCTCCCTCCGACCGGGACTCAACCTCCCACTGTGGCTTTGGAGGTGAAGGAGGCCAGGAAAGAGAAGCGGAGGGAGAAGCACCTTAAGTGGCGGGCCGAGGACTCCTCCTCGGCCCCACCTGCCAAGCGTGCTTCTCCCTCCAGGGTTTCTGGTTCACCTCCTCCTCGGATCCGATCCCCTTGCTTCTCACCGGAACCCGAGGAAGTGACCAGGTCCCCGTCAAGGTCATCGAGGCGGCACTCCAGGCCTGCTTCGGTGGCCTCCTTGAGGTCCACATTCAGTATATCGGACGCGGACATGGACCGGATGATGAAGAGGTTCATCCAGGCCCAGATGCAGATGGGAGTGCTCTTACCTCCCCCCCCTCTGGGGGGAGCTCGACCCCTTTTTTCGCTCCTATAGCTCCTTCTCCGACCCGCCTCCCGGGTTCGGAGCTGTTGGAGCCGAGCCGCATTGGATCTGGGGGTGGGTCGGAGCCGCAGTGCTGGGTACTTCGGCTCTGACTATTCCCTCGAGTTTGTCGGATCCGACCTCTCGGAGCCGTGGGCCGAGCTTCAGATCCGAGGGGCTCGGTGTGCTCTCGGCCCCGTCCCAGTCGGAGCGCACGGGTCCTTCGGATCCGATAGTCTCGGCCCCGGGTCCGATCTCTGCCTCGGATCTGAGTGGGAGTCGGATCTCAGATCCGTCAGAGAGCGGCTCCCCTTCGGCTTTCGCGGTGGTGGAGAGGGTGCTGTTGAGTGCATCCAGGCCCCCCGGTCCTGACTTCGGCTCCCCCCTGCACTCCCTCTCAGCTGGTCCTGGCTCCCCTCACCCAGCCTTCAGGGCAGCCTGCTTCAGCACCTCTAGGTGTTTCATTGGAACAGGATATTGCTGGTGAGGACTCCTCAGACAGCCCCCATGAGGAGGGTCCTCGCAAGTCGAAGTGCAAAAGGAGGCATGTGGACTCCCCTGAGTCCCTCACTGAAGATACGGACTTGGATGAAGGGGAAGGCTCCCCAAGGTTACCCCCCGAGGATGTCTCCTTTGGAGACATCATGGAAATGCTCAGAATCGGGGGGGGGGTGGTCTTCCCCTAAGGCTTCCACCGATGAGTCCGTATTCCTAGAGGCGTTCAAGGCAGGGCCATTCACCTCTTGGGTGTCCCCTCCCCCGACCCCTTAGTGGATCTTATAGCTACTAGGGCTTGGAGGGAGCCGGACACTGTAGAGCCTGTTCCCAAGCGCCCGGACAAAATTTTGAGCCCCCCCGTCAGAGAGAACCCATTGGAGCAGAGGTCCCCCTGTGGATGCCATGTTGGTAGCGGCAGCCACCAAGAGAGAGTTGGCTCAGGAGAGCCCCATGGTTCATCCGCCGAGCAAGAAGTCTTGCACGATGGACCGCCTTGGGAAGCGGGCCTTCAGTTCAACGACCTACTCCTTGAGGGCCATGAGCTATATGGCACACGTCATTCGGATGCAGCGGGATCTAATCAAAGAATACACTGCCTCCCCCCCCGGGGTCCATGTCAGAAGGGGACAAGCAACTGTACTCCTCCCGAATGTCCACCCTACATTCTATTTCCAACACCTCTATGCAGCTCTTGTCTCACACCACTGAGGGAGCCACTAGAGCAGGCAGAGTCGGGCTGGTCATGAGGAGGCAAGCCTGGCTCCGACATTGTGACTTCTTGGAACCCTTTACGGCGTCATTTGCGAATGCCCCTTTTGATGGTTCTGCATTGTTTGGCAAAACCGTTTGTGACACCCTTGTCCAGAGTGAGAAAGACGGGAAGACGTTGTCTGCCATCAGAGTCCACTTCTCTGCTCCCCAGAGGTCCTTTACCAAGAACCAAAAGGGTCAGAAGAAGATGTGGTTCCGGAAATTGCATCAATCCCAGTCATCTCCGGACAACCAGTCCTCTTGTGGCAGAGGAGGACAGGGAAGATGCCGCCCTAGAGGCAGAGGGGGTCCCAGGAACTTTGGGTCCAGAGAAACTTTCTCTGAGAGGCCCACGCAGAACCCCTGAGGGGTTACCCGGCTGCTCCACTTTGGAGGCAGTCGGGGGACATTTCTCGAGACATCTAGCAATGTGGGAGTCCATAACAATGGATTGCTGGGTGCTTCGTGTTATATCCAGAGGATACCAAATTCCCTTTCTTGTAACCCCCAGTATCAGAAGCCTCCCCGATGTGCCACCCAGTCAGAGGGAGGTGGCTGCTGCAGAAATTCAGCAGCTCTTACAAAAAAGAGCCATCCAGCCCGTCCCCCCAGATCAGCACAGATCAGGGTTTTACTCCAGGTTCTTTCTGGTGCCAAAAAGACGGGGGACGTGAGGCCCATCTTGGACCTCTCTCTCTTGAACCTGGCAGTACCAAAAGTAAAGTTCCGGATGGTCACTCTGCAATCTATCCTCCCACTACTAAGGGAGAATGAGTGGATGTGCTCAATAGACCACAAGGATGCGTACTATCATATTTTCATGGACAGATGCTCCAGGAGGTTTCTCCGCTTCCGGCTGGGAGCCAGCCATTTCCAGTTCAGGGCCCTTCCCTTCGGTCTCACCTCAGCCCCCAGGGTGTTCACCAAGGTCTTGGCAGCGATAGCGGTCCACCTGAGACTCCAGGGAATTCAGGTCTTTCCGTACCTGGACGACTGGCTCCTTACCGCCCCAACAAGGCATCTTCTTTGCTCATGCAGGGATTATTTCCTCAATCTGGCTCCACTCATAGGGTTGACCATCAACATGGCCAAATCCTCCCTGGCTCCTACACAGGTATTGGATTTCATAGGGGTGAGGTTGGACTCCAGACTGATGCTTGTTTTCTTGACTCCAGATCGGCTTCAGAACCTGAGGTTGCATGTGCAGGCCATCCTTCAACTTCAAGCTCCTTCGGCGGAATTGGTCCTGAGGGCTCTAGGGTCCATGGCGGCAGTAATTCCGCTGCTGCCATTGGCCCGGTTAAATATAAGGGTCATAAAATGGACCCTCCAGGTACAATGGTCCCTATATTGCAATCCCCTGTCTCATCCCATCTCCCTAAGCAGGGTTTGCAGAAGGTCACTCGTGTGGTGGCTCTAGTCCTCCAGTCTCCACACGGGACGCCCCCTTCTCGCTGCCTCCACCAGTCGCCACAGTGACCACGGACGCTTCTCGCCTGGGGTGGGGGGGGGCACTATTCGGGCAGAACAGTCCAAGGCACATGGAACGACATAGAGACCTCTTTGCATATCAACGTCCTGGAGATGAGGGCTGTGCCTTTGACATTGCAAGCGCTTCACAACCCTCTTCCGGTGGGGACAATTGCAGTACAGATGGACAACATGTCAGTCGTCTGGTACATCAACAAACAGGGGGGAACCAGGTCTTACCCACTCTGCCGCGAGGCCATGAGAGTGCGGGAATGGGCGATATCCACCAACCGCTTTCTCATCGCAATGCACATTCCGCGATGGTCCAACATATTAGCTGACAGGCCCAGTCGTACTATCCTGACTCCTTACGACTGGTCTCTCAATCCTCTAGTGGCAGAGCAAATATTTGCTCGATGGGGGCGACCTTGTTGCGATCTTTTTGCCTCTCACTCAAATACCAAATGCAACGATTACTTCGCTCTGATCCCCCCTCTGGGGGAGTCCCTGAGAGACTCTCTAGTTCATGCTTGGCCTCCCGGTCTGCTTTATGCTTACCCACCTCTGCCCCTGATGTTGAAACTATTGCAGAAAGCCAGTCAGTTGGGGAGCAAAATGATCCTAATTGCCCCATTCTGGCCTCGTCAGATTTGGTTCCCTTACCTATGGTCTCACCTGATTCATCCGCCCTGGATGCTGCTTCCCCTTCCGGATCTCATTTCACACCCCCTGGGTCTTCCAACCCCGAACCTGGCCAATCTAAAGCTGACGGCTTGGTTGCTTTAGTTCCACTCCTGATAAGGACTCCCGGAATTTCATCTCCAGTCAAAGCCATCCTAGTAGCAGCTCACAAGCCCTCCACCAGAAGGGTCTATCGGAGTAAATGGAAACATTTTTCCATTTGGGCGGAGCACTGTCATTTAGATCCTTTCACGGCGCCGGTAGCGTCGGTTCTAGATTTTCTATCTTCTCTCTTTCACCTGGGGGCTAGTTCTTCCATGGTCAAAGTGCAACTTGCAGCAATTTCACACTACCATGTAGGTCAGGAGTCAGGGCCGCTTATTACTTCCAAACTGTGTAAGACCTTCCTTAAGGGTACCTTCCTTCTCAGCCCCCGGTCAAGGAGGTGGTACCCCCATGGGATTTATCCCTAGTTTTACAAGCCTTGACTAGCCCCCCTTTTGAGCTGGCGGCCACTGTTGATCTTAAATACCTCTCTTGGAAAACGGCCTTTTTGGTGGCCATAACTACAGCCAAGAGGGTCTCAGAACTCCAGGCTGTCTGTGTCAAACCACCGTATTTGGTCTTCCACCCAGACAGAGTTCACCTCAGGATCAATCCGTCTTTCCTACCTAAGGTATCATCGGAAGCTAGCATCAATCAATCTATTAATCTTCCAGTATTCTTCCCCAACTATCAAAACAAAGGAGAGTATAAGCTGCACTCTTTAGACGTGCACAGACAACTACGTTTTTATACTCATCGAACTACTGGTCATAGGAAATCCGATCAGTTGTTTGTCTCCTTTGCGAAAAACAACTTCAGCAAGGTGGTTTCTAAGGGTACCCTCTCCCGATGGATATCAAATTGTATTCTCTTAGCATATCAGAGCTCGGGAAGGCCTGCACCTCAGGGAGTCCGTGCTCATTCTACGAGGGCCATTGCTACATAGGCTGCTTTCAAGGCTAGAGTTTCTCTGGATGACATTTGTTCCGCAGCCACTTGGGCTTCATCTCATACCTTTATCAGCCACTACAAAGTAGATATTGTCTCCCGAGGTAGGGCGTCGTTTGGCTCTGCAGTGCTCCGGAATATCCTTCCATGAAGGCCACCCAAGATTTAGGTAGCTGGGGACTCTGTCCCAAAGGTTGCTGACAAATGAAGTCCTACTTCAGATTAAGAAGTTATGTACTCACCATAACGTTCCATCTGAGTAGGTATCTTCATTTGTTTGCAACCATCCCCCCCTCCTTCCCCCTGACCAAAATGATCCTACTTGGGGTTCTTTAGATTAGTTCCCTCTGGGACACAGTACTAGCTGTGCTATGGGGCAAACTTGATCTGAGGTCAGTCAGGGTTGGCAAGGGATTATGGGTAAAGGGAGGAGCTAGGAGCTCGGATCTGTGCTGTGATAGAAGTTGCCGGCTCGGATCCGAGATCGGATCCGTATCCCAAAGGTTGCAGACAAATGAAGATACCTACTCAGATGGAACGTTATGGTGAGTACATAACTTCTTATTTTATTCTCTTCCCTCATACCCATAACAGAGTCCTTTTTAACCCTTACTCCTAAATATTTAATTTTTATGAAGTTTAACCCACCTAATAGGAACAATTGTCCCAAATACAGAAAAAAAACAGATCTTATCTAACCTAAAGTTGATGTTATCCATGCCGAGAAGCATGTTACTGCCTGTGCTTTTATTTTTATCTTTATTCCTCTCCATGCATACTTTCAGAAGACATTAGCTTTTAGCCTTGAATAAACCAGTGTTTTGGCTTTTTTGTTGTCCTATAATCATGCTGTTTCCATGGAAGCACAAAAAATGTAACCTTCAACTGCAGGCTTCAAAAGACAAGCTGAAACATTTTTTAAAGGAAAACATTTCATTATATTCAGTGTTCATTTATTTACTTGTCCCCACTTAAAACTTATTAGATTAAGCCAAGGCTCTTAATCTTGACATTCATCAATGCAAAAGTAAGAGAAAATGTATCAGTTCTCTATATGTTATGATCTGTGTACTTTTGCATCCCATCCCTCACCTCAACAACTAGGGCAGGCCTTTGGTCAACTAGTGTTCTAGGCAAAAGGCTTCCACAGTGCCCCCCCCCCCCACACACACACACACACACACACCAGCTGGTGCCCCATCCTGGTCTGCCTACACCATCCGGATTATTTTTTTCTTCCTTTTTCTCAGTTTATCTTACTCTTCAGTTTTTCCTGTATTCATTCAACACTTTTTAAAGAAATCATTTCTTTACTATAAAAACAAATATATAATGGAAAAGTGGTCCTGCATAAGTTTGTGTTATCTTTAAACAAGGCACACAAAGTAATATTCTTCTTTTTAGTTTCAGAAACTTAGTTAAAATTAGGCAAATGTGGCAGCTGCCTCAGGTGCAGAAGATGTTGTGGTGTGAGCAGGAGATGCTGATTGAATGTAGTACATTACAGACACTCATTTCCATAACGGCATTTCTGAACAAGATATCAAGTCCAAAAATGAATGGCTATGCTGCTTTTATAGTCGGGATTTTTTTATTTTTTATTTATTTTTTTTTGGTTGATGAGTGTAGGCATGTAGAAGTGGACCTGGCTTGCTCCTAAACTGAGGATTGCCAGATAAGGGGAATGTAAATTTTTTTTTGCTTTGTTTTTCATCCTTGAGTTGAGGGGTTGCAGATTGGGGAGTGCTAAATGAGCCAGCTACAGCACTGTTTGGGCGAGATTGGTGAGTGTCGAGTTTTGATAGTAGAGCACAATCTCATCAGTTTTCATAGTTGTGACTGTATATTTTTCTCATTTAAAACTCTAAGTTGTAGAAGAGTTTATCAGATTCTGAAGTCTTGTTAAATTTGTAAAACTGCATATATTACAACTATTCAAGAATGCGTCAAGCTATTAAAAAAGTAATCCTAATTTACTGTGCACTCCAAAAAAGTTTCAAATGCATGCTTTATGTCAGTGTAGTTCATTAATACAAGTTTTATAAGAACTGCAAAAAATATGGAGGATAGCAACATAGAAGAGCTCTACTATACAGCCTTCTAGCTCTGAGTCCCATCTGTGCTACATCTGACCACATATCAAAGTCCTCCCCTGTCTCAAAAAAAAAGAACAAGATAAAATAACACATTTTAGTGAAAATTGACAGATAAGTGTACCATCTCTCTCATTCTATCTCTTTTGGTCTCACTGAGTTAAAAACTCAGTGTAAAACAATATTACAAAAACAAGTTATAAAGGAAAGTTAACATTGACTGTTTTCTTCTAGTTTGTGGCATGCACTCATCTAACCGTATTTATAAAAAGCATTTTTTAAGAATAGTCAGATTCTTCCACCAACGTGCTCAGAATCATTTTGTGGACTTTAGTGTTGGAAACTGTGGGGTACATCACTGTAGTGCTAGTCATTACAGAAAAGGAATGGCTTGCCTAAAGGAAAGGTAGGATCGGTATGTTTTACAGAGATCTGGGAGAGGTAGAGAGGCGAAAATGACAATTGAAACCAAAGGAGAAGTCGACATTTTAAAGTGAATTGTAACCAGATAAGAATATCTACATATAGGTCTGTGAGGTGTGTGATAAAATGAGTTGTTTCAGGGAATGATATACACTAAAAACTAAATGGGTTGAAGAAAGTGTGGGAGGTGTGGTAAATTGCAGTCAGACAATTTAAATTTATGCTGGAAATGTGAGGAGACCCAAAGTAGATGAGAACAAATCAGGCAAATTTGGAGTACGTTTAAAGAGCTGACAAATGATTGGCTACTTTGCATATTTGGAGGAGGAGAAGGTAAAGATAGGTGAAACAGTAAACTATTGATTACTGTGGAGTGGGTAAAAAGAGAAATAATCAAAAGTTAGCTATGGGCGGTTATGAGGGCTGGTTATTAGAAGCAGGATGGAGACTGGGGTTATACGTGTTACTCGGTGCAGGAATCAGGAGGAAGAATAGATAGGTAGATTGATAAGAGGAGAAAAAGGAATTAACTCCCTTATTGGTCAAAATTTGAAATAGATATATAGGGGTTGTTTTATTGAGTTTAAGACTGATGGCTCTTAACCTAAAAATCCTTTCAGGGCTGTCAAAACCCAATTATTTGTAAGTAGGATAATGAGAAACATTTTATTAAGTGTTGTAATATTTAACAAAGGATACTGCGATAAACTGGAATGTGGAATTGTTATATGGGGGATTTGTAGAATGTGAAGCATATAGCTGACCTATTTTGAATGTAGTCATTTTATATCAATGTGTTAGAATTTGTTTAACAATTTTAGTCCGGTAAACAGCTGTTGTTCAAAAATAAATAATATGAAGAAAAAATAAAGCATCTTATCCTTGCACAGAAATAATGGAGTAGTAGAAGAGTACGCAATTGCCATAATATTGTGAGGAAAGGAAGAACATTATCCATGTTGAATAAGGCTTGTTAGTACCATAAAAACTGTGCAGACAGATGATTGATTAATCCAAGATGACAGGAAGAGCGAGAGAGAGGGAGACAGAGACAGAGCAAAGAAGTGGTTTAGAATGTGTCCACATCTTAAAAACAATGATGTTGACTCATAATAAAAGTGAATATTTCAGTCTCAAAGGTACGTGCAAGTTGCAGACCTCTTTAGTTTTATTTGTTAAAGTTTACCTAGTTTAATCAGGTGCCACATTGACATCTAGATGGATACAAATTTAATAAATTAGTTTGCATCCATAGCCTAAGCCTACATCTGTCTGCTGCTGCATTCAAAACTGCATTGTATCAGAATTAGTGGGTAGCACAGGTATCATAGCTTTGAGTGCTGTTTGATTAAGCCTGACATGGCATATGTGGATGCAGCTGTGTCTGGCAGCTGTTATATGTTGCCACTTTCATCTCCGGGAAGCTGTGGGTTGCGGCTTGTGATCGAGGTTTACTGATGCTTGTGTATTAGGAAGAGACATTTGGTGTTTTAGCCTGGATCCAGGGAAGGAGGTGAATAGAACTTGGATTTGGGATATTTTGGCAGAGAATGGTTTGTTTGTACATGTGCTGAGTGAGAGATGGGAGGGCTGGAGGAGTGTGTTGTCTCTTGTGGCGGCTTGTTGGGAGGGTTTTGCTCGCTGTTCATTTCCTGGATGCTGCCACACTGAAAGGGAGGGAATTTAGGCTTGAAGTTGCAGTGAAGTGAAGCTTTGCTTCAGGTGCATCGCGAGCCTCTGGTATGCAGTACACAGACATACTAACAGAAATAGACACTCCCAGGCTGCTATGGTAATAGAGACAGAGTGACGGCAATGCTTAATAGCTCTGAGGAGTCTCTGAGATGATTCTCAGCAATGACATTTTTGGTTTAAAAAAAAAAATATATATATATATATATATATATATATATATATCTATATATATATATATAAAATGAAAGGGGTGTTTTAAACCACATGTACACATATTGATGATCTCCCAACACTTCATTTAGCTCATTAAGTTGATTCTTGATAAAAAAAAAAAATAATAATAATAATAAGCGCAATTTTATATTTAAAATGTATTTTGGTCCAAACACATTAAGGACTTACATACTGCGGTGGTGGTGCTGCAGTAGCGTTGTCGCCTCACAATAAGACGTTGTCCTGTTCGATTCTCAGCTAGAGCATCTTCTGTGTGGAGACATGCGTGAGTGGGTGTACCTTCGTTGAAGGCTGTGCGTCAGGGCCAGCAACTCAGCACGTAAAAATTTTCCAGTCATTAGCGGACCGGAGTTCCGCTGCGGCGACCCCTAACTGGGAAAAGCCGAAAGACACAACAACATTAAGGACTTACATAAGAGTGGAATCTGAGTTATTGTGAAAGACTAAGTGCACTTGGTCTTGTGCAGTACCCTTTGCAGTGGTCTGGGATGTGAGCTTGCTCGGACGTGTTGGACATATGGGGATAGCTGATTCTAGGGTTGTTTGGGGTTGCCTGGAAGTGCAAGAGATTCATCAGATTTCCTTTGTGGAAATATCTGTGGGAATGGAAAGTGTGTTGAGTGGTTCACTGGCAGAGTGGCCACTGCATGGAACAGGCTGATAAAATGGAACAGGACAAATATTGGTTTGGATATTTTAAGAACAGCCTGGAAATGCACCACATGAACTAGTGAAAGGTATTCTGGCAAAACTGGATGGGCATTGTTGCCTGTGCTTGAAGTACTGATATGTGTGTATGTAAGGATGGAAATATACTTATAACAAATAAGAAACTAGAAGGATCTCATTGGTCTCATAGATTAAAGTCTATGGTCTGTATAAACATGCTTGGAAGGAGCTAATAATAAGAATAAACATTACAGCTTGTTGTCTCTCAAATAACTAAGCAATAGCCAAAAAAACACACACAATAGTTATGTAATGTACACTTTTAGTAAATCTGGACATAAAATATATAATCGTCATATAAGATGAAGCAGTCTGCTGAATTTAGATATTAAAGACAGGATGTATAATAACACTACTGTCTTAGGTTCATAGGTAGGTACTAGGCTATCGGCCCTGGGGCCTATACATGTCCAGCCAAAAAGGTACCCTGGCTTTTACCACCCAAGAAAATTATTTTCCTGTGCCACTGACGAGCAGAGCCATAGAGGTGATCCTTAACTTGTCATAAATGGCATACACTGCATTGAACATCAAGGGGAAGCATGATAATTTTGAATTGTAGTTTTTGTAACCCATCTTGACCATATATAAGCAG
Organism: Protopterus annectens; assembly: GCF_019279795.1. NCBI lineage: Eukaryota > Metazoa > Chordata > Ceratodontiformes > Protopteridae > Protopterus > Protopterus annectens. The sequence continues at coordinate 454,366,595 of NC_056743.1, forward strand.
TTACCAAGGTAACTAATGTTTTATACATGACATCTAACTGACTAAGTTGTTCAAGAGAAACAATAGAAGCCTGAACTTGAAATGTCACAAAATGTAATAATCATATTCTGAACAAATAGTATTAAATTGACAATAGACACTCAGTTTAATAACATGGGCTTGTGTATAATAACACTACTGTTTTAACTTGTCATAAATGACATACACTACATTAAACATCAAGGGGAAGCATGATGATTTTCTCATATAAGTAAATGTGCATAACATGTCATATAATTGCTTTAACTTGAATTGTGGTTTTGTAATACATCTTGACCATATGTAATACTTAAGTTGTTACCAAGGTAACTAATGTTTTATACATGACATCAAACTGGTAAAGTTGTTCAAGGGAAACAATAGAAGCCTGAACTGGGAATGTAACAATCACATTCTTTACAAATCATATTAAATTGACAATAATCACTCAGTTTAAACTTTGCTGATTATACAAAATAGAATGTTGCCATTTAAATCTAAAAACTTTCAGTATATGTCATAAAATGGCAATTTATAAATATGGAAAGGGAACTTGTAATCATTAATCACGATAAGTGAATTTGTTGTTTTTAACCTATAATTTCATAAGAAATGACATATATGAACATACGTATGTGTAGGAAATGGGGGAAGAGGGATGCACTGATAATTAAACTTTCATCAATGTTTACATAAAACAAACTTGATGGTTTATGTAAGTTAGCACAAACAAAGTGATTACTTAAATGCTGGCAAACAATGAAATATAACTTCTGATATATTTAGTGCAATATATTGTATTATAAACATTAGGTATAAATATTATTACCATCTATTTATATTAAGTAACACATTTTGAAAGACTTCATCAGTAAGGATGAATATGTTAAATAACTGTGTGCTGTAGTCTTTTACTGAGGTTTTATATATGATGCACCTTACTTTACTTTGATTTAATTGCTTGTCATCTATCTGTCATGTAAATATTAATTGCTTATGCAATTAAGCAGGCATATTGTATTAGAATTCTGTCTAATCTACAGTAGTGCTATATCTGTTCAAAATAATATAAATATTACTTATTCCTTTTACAAATATTCTCCATATGATTCAATTTATGGAGCTCAGATGTTCTGGATTGTCAAGGTATGGGGGATAATATGATGGACTTAGGTTTATCCATCAAATTAGGAATGATTTTCATTCCATGGCTAGTGTGGATCTTAGTTTTATTAACATTTATTAGTTTAAATTTATTTCACAAAAACATTTTTAGTATGCCTTAGCAAAACATTACTTTATTGGCAAACACTCAAAGTATAAAACTGATAATTTCCTTTAAAGGCTCAAACATATACTTTATAGTTGTCAGAGAAAAATGTTTAATGGCCAAAATAAAACAAAAAATACATAGTGTAAATAACCTAAGATGGATTTAACTGTATTATCTTTAAATGCCAATGACTTAAACAATCCTAGCAAGAGATCAACTCTACTGCAATATTTAACACTGAACAAAGCACAAATTGTCTTCCTTCAAGAAACTAATTTCAAAACAAATGACAATTACAAATGAAATCCCAAAGATATATGATATTGGCACAATCCACTTATAAGACAAAGACAAAATGGGTAACAATTTTATGGAAAACAAATGTGATTAACCCAGAAATCATTTATAAGTATAAAGATAAAGAAGGCCTTATGGCATTAGTAATAGTTAAATATAATAACAGAATATGGACCCTAGCCAATCTATACTGGTTCCCAGGCATTGGATCAGGAACTGTTAAAAACACTTGGATTTAATTTCCAATAATTATAAAGGCAACTTAATATTAGGAGGAGATTTTAACTGTATATTTGACATTTGTGAAACTAGAAATAAAAGACTGCTACGTACATCTGCTGTATCAAAAGCTTTAAACAAGTGGGTAGAATCATTTCTTCTTGTAGATGCTTTCAAATTTAAAGAAGATAAATCTGTGTTGTTTTCCCATCAAGATCACAGATTTGGTACCCAAACTAGAAGAGATAAGATATTTGCTGCACATTACTTACACTCTAAAATGATTAATTTCTCATTCACTCCCTGCCCTTTTTCAGATCAGAATTCATTGATACTAAAACTTCAAAATGGGTACACACCATTAATCTTTAACTCCAGAATTCCAGCATATATAACTAAAATTAACGAGTTCAAACCCTGGTTATTATCTGAATTACAGTTCTTCTTAGATATTAATTACACCACAAAGATAAAATAATGATATGGGACTCATTAAACGTGTACATATATGGCAAAAGCCTAACTTGGTATAAAAAAATCAGAGAATGGGATTCTGAATTATTAGATCTACAATCTAAACTTTTGTCGGTAAAAGCCAAAAAAATCAAAATAATTTGGAAATGAAAAAGAAAGTCGAAGTATTAAACAATAAATACAATGACATTATAACACATAAAACCAGTTTAGCTTTAGAAAAACTAAAAATTAATACCTTGCCCACTTCTCCCATATATTTACATAATTTATCCACAAGAATCAAAATACAATCAAAAGCTAATAAAATTAAAAGTATCTTCCATGAAAAGAAAGAGAAAAAATGTCTCGGATATAGGTGACATTCTTGTTGCCTATAGAAATCACTATATTGAACATTTCCAAAAAGAAAATATACATATTGATCAATTAAATCTGGATGACAAATGTTTTAATATAAAAAAAAATACCAGAAAAATTAAAACTAGATCTGCATACACCCATATCCTACAAAGTAATTACAGATACAATAAAAGAGGGTAAAAATAATAATGCTCCAGGTATAGATGACATAATTATGGAAATATATAAACTTTTTCATTCAAAGATACTATCCCTCTTCCATAAAACTCTATTAGAAATTCAGTCACAAGCTTTGATACCATCCTCTTGGAGGTATTCCTTAATCACACCAATCCTTAAGGAAACAAATCCCCAAACCTCTGTACCTCATATAGACCTATATCATTATTAAATAATGACCATAAGATATTTATGACAATATTAACTAACAGAATACCACTATTTATATATCATAGACACACACATGACAATATTAAAAGGATAATTTCTCTTATAGATTATGTTAATAAAGAAAATAAACACTCATAGTTGGCTTAGATGTAGAGAAAGTCTTTGATTCCCTAAATTGGGACTATTTATTCAAAATTCTGGTGTTATATGAATTTCCTCCTTCCTTTGTTCATCTACTAAAGAATATATATATATATATATATATATATATATATATATATATATATATATATATATATATACACACAAATAATTTAGCTTATCTAGCTAGATCCTTTCACCTCTGAATCTACACATATAACACAAAGGGTACTAAACAAGGATGTCTCATGTCACCGATTCTATTTGCTTTGGCTATTGAAATATTGCCAGATGCAATATGTAACAATACAAAAATCAAAGGAGTAGATGTTTATGAACAATAAAATTCTAAAGTAATGCTCTTTGCTGATGACATATTATTAACATTATCCAATACAAAAGAGACATTAGAAGAATTAGATATTTTAATTGACACATTTGATAGGACTTCAGGACTCCATTTCAGTAAATCATAATCAAAATTTTTATTTTTAAATAAAAAAAAAAAGATTTGCAGACAAAGGGGAATCACATTATAGGGAAACAAGAATCTACCGTACAATATCTAGGAATTGAGTTATGTAAGGATAATAATAAATTAATCTAAAAAAACTACAATAATATCATCAATACAATTAAAATCTCTGTGAAAAAGTGGAACAAAATAATATTAACATTTGAAGATAGACTACAGTTAATAAAAATGGTTTTACTACCCAAGATTCTATATATAGCTTTGGCAATACAACTGTTACCAGAAAGGAATATACTCAAAGACGTAAACTCATGCCTAATACAAGTTTTATGGTTTTCCAAAAGAAACAGAATAGCTTTAATACATCATATCAGACCGTGGAAACAGGGAGGATTAAACTTTCCTGATACAGAAACATATATAAAAGCATCAATATCTAAAATAATCTCAGATTGGATAAGTCCAAATTATTCTGCAAATTGGAAAGAATTACTAACTGTAATATGAATACATGAATTTGATTTACAAAAAAAGTTCAAATAACAGACAAAAACAATTTGCCATGGCACATATTATGTATTATTATGCAATATAATATAACTAAGCCCACTAAAACTCGCATGATTAATTATTACATTGACTCATTTAGGAAAATTATTAATACGAATATAGATTTAAATATCTGTTTTGATCTTTTAACACCTTTCATAGTTACAAAGAGCTATCCATATAAAAATATACAGAGAAATAATTAATTCCTGTGAACAGAAAGGGTTTGTTGGTTTCAATGTACCAAAGAACTAAAAGTTCTGGATATGCAAACAATAGAAACAACATACAAAATTCCACAACAAGATTGGCTAACTATGCAAAGCATTCTGAAGTATTCGCAAGATTTATGCAGAATAATTAGTAATTCTTCATTTAAAGAAAAATCTAAACTTATGAAATACCTATATGAAATCATATATAATGATTATGACATGGGAAATAGTATTTCAAAGTTTTACAAGATATTGCTAAATCATAAAACAACACCCATATCCTCATATTGGAATTATATAACAAAAGGACACTCATTACAGTTAACTGATGAAATTAAATAAAATATTTTATTATCAATAAAACATACATCCCTTACACAATACTGGAAAGTTTTTAATTGGAAATGCTTGCACAGAGCATTCTTAACTCGAGATAGAATTACTAAAATTAATTCTTCAACAAAGGGAAGATGTTGGAGGTGTGAGCAAGTACACAATGCAGATTGGAATCACGTTTTTTTGACTGTGTTAAAATTGAGCCATTTTGGAATGGTATTAAAGCCGCGGTGGTGCAGCGGTAGCATTGTCACCTCACAGCAAGATGTTCTCCTGTTCGATTCTCATCTGGAGCGCCTTCTGTGTGGAATCGGCATGCCCTCCCCATGGTCGAGTGGCATTTGAAAGACATGCGTAAATGGGCGTGCCTTCATTGAAGGTTGGGCGTCGAGCCGGCACCTCAGCATCGTAAAAATCTACTGCCAATCGTTAGCAGACCGGAGTTCCTCTGTGGCGACCCCTAACCGGGAAAAGCCGAAAGAACAACAACATTAAAAACTTTTTACAAGCGTTATGTAATGAATCATTTAACTTATCTAAAGCTCTGATATTATTAAATGTGTTCAAAGGTCCTCATTTGAATGAGTCAAATATGTATCTAGTATGGACAGTACTTGCAATCTCAAGGAAGTGTATAACAAGAAGATGGACCACAATACCAACTTTGGAAGACTTCTACAGCCTACTGAAGACCACAGCATTGTTGGAAATTAAAATTAAAGAATTAAGGATTCATCCTAAGCCGTTTATTAACAATCCATGGAAAAAAGTCTTATCATTGATTGACACTTTACAATAACTGAACAAGAACAAACTAGCCACTGAGTGAAGTACTTACTGAGTAAACAGTCTTGAAATCATGAAACAAAACCAGAGTGGTACACCAGGCAGTTGAAATAATCCACAAAGCAGTATTCACTTCATGGTTTTTAATCCAAAAACAGAGTAAGCGCTTTCACGTTAGACAATAACGCTTCATCAGACTTCAAAAACACAAGACAATTCAGCACATATAAATATCCTTGATAATCAAGAAATTAATTAATTAATTAACATTTAAAGAACCACTTTCTTAAAAAGCCTGTTGAGTATATTACAAAAACTGAGTAATACATTAAACAACATGTTTCCTGATTACAACATATTCTAACAGACTGTATTTTAAATACTTTTAAGTGAGAGCAAGTATAAAAAAAGTAAAATATATATATATATATATATATATATATATATATATATATAGTAAATCTCTATAACTTGATCATAGCCTATTCAAAAAAGATGTGTATTTAATTACATTTGTGTATAAACAAAATAATGTAATAAAAAATTAAAACAAGTATAAAGTGTATGTAAAAAATATATGTATAAAAAATATGCATATAGAAATCTATATATATAAAATGTATAGATAAAAATTATTTCATTTCTAGCATATGACCATAACAGATATCAAAACAGCATATAAAAAAAAAAAATATATATATATATATATATATATATATATATATATATATATATATACAAATAAATCATACACTTAATGACTGTATGGACGGGCTGAGAGAAATGGTTTGAGTGACACTTTGCCATTCAAGCCAAATCCTTGAGAAGCTTGTAACCTGATAATCCACTTATTCTCTAGTTCTTCCGTTCGATTTTTAATATTACCAAGTCTACATGTCTTGTGTACTAATTGGAGAACCCTAAAAGTAAACCTGTGATTAATTCCATATTCCAGTGTGTGTTTGGCAAGTGCATTGTTGTCATTTTCCTTATTAATTGCATAGAGATGTTCCCTAATTCTTTCACGTAGGCTTCTATTGGTCATGCCTACATAAAAACATTTGCAAATCTGACATTCTGCTAAATATATGAGATCACGGGATCTACAGTCTGCATAAAAATCAAAATTGTATTTGCGTCCCGTGGTCGGATGTATAAATTGATTCCCAGTGGAAATATATGTGCATTGATTGCATGACCTGCATGGAAAAGTTCCTTTACGTTGTGATGACGGAGTGACAATGTAGCTCTCATACATTGTACTAAGGAAAGGACAGATAAGGCATTACCCTATTTTCAAAGACAACAAAGTTCAACTAAGAATCTAAAAGGAAAAGGGAATTACAATAGGAATAATATTAATAGGTTAGTTGTTCCATACACAAATAGGAATACACAAATAAGGCAAGTCATTGAGAATAACTGGAAGATACTATTGATGGATGAGAAAATTAGAAATTTAATAGATACACGGCCAGGTTTCACTTATAGAAATATGAAATCTCTGAAGAGACTCCTTTGTTATGAATCTACATCTAACATTGTCACTCCGTCATCACAACGTAAAGGAACTTTTCCATGCAGGTCATGCAATCAATGCACATATATTTCCACTGGGAATCAATTTATACATCCGACCACGGGACGCAAATACAATTTTGATTTTTATGCAGACTGTAGATCCCGTGATCTCATATATTTAGCAGAATGTCAGATTTGCAAATGTTTTTATGTAGGCATGACCAATAGAAGCCTACGTGAAAGAATTAGGGAACATCTCTATGCAATTAATAAGGAAAATGACAACAATGCACTTGCCAAACACACATTGGAATATGGAATTAATCACAGGTTTACTTTCAGGGTTCTCCAATTAGTACACAAGACATGTAAACTTGGTAATATTAAAAATCGAACGGAAGAACTAGAGAATAAGTGGATTATCAGGTTACAAGCTTCTCAAGGATTTGGCTTGAATGACAAAGAGTCACTCAAACCATTTCTCTCAGCCCGTCCATACAGTCATTAAGTGTATGATTTATTTGTGTATATATATATATATATATATATATATATATATATATATATATATATATATATATTTATATGCTGTTTTGATATCTGTTTTGGTCATATGCTAGAAATGAAATAATTTTTATCTATACATTTTATATATATAAATTTCTATATGCATATTTTTTATACATATATTTTTTACATACACTTTATACTTGTTTTAATTTTTTATTACATTATTTTGTTTATACACAAATGCAATTAAATACACATCTTTTTTGAATAGGCTATGATCAAGTTATAGAGATTTACTATATATATATATTTTTTACTTTTTTTTATACTTGCTCTCACTTAAAAGTATTTAAAATACAGTCTATTAGAATAAGTTGTAATCAGGAAACATGTTGTTTAATGTATTACTCAGTTTTTGTAAAATACTCAACAGGCTTTTTAAGAAAGTGGTTCTTTAAATGTTAATTAATTAATTAATTTCTTGATTATCAAGGATATTTATATGTGCTGAATTGTCTTGTGTTTTTGAAGTCTGATGAAGCGTTATTGTCTAACGTGAAAGCGCTTACTCTGTTTTTGGATTAAAAACCGTGAAGTGAAGTGAATACTGCTTTGTGGATTATTTCAACTGCCTGGTGTACCACTCTAGTTTTGTTTCATGACTTTACAATAACTGAACAGATACACTCTGATAACTGGTTTGTTATACCTATAACATAATTGTATATACTGAGCTATGTTATAGTATCAGGCTGATGTAAATAGTGTACATAGTTATTAAGATGTTATATACAAATACTATGGAATTTATTCAACTGTATTTGAAAAATAAAAAATTTTTGAGGGAAAAAAAAAGAATCAGTGGGTAGCAGGACACATGCCTACCAGTGATGCTGAAAAGATCAGAAGGCACTGGGTTTTCTGCCCACACTAGGTACTAGGATTCATGTTCTAGTGCTGACACTATATGATAGCATGGGGGGATCTTTACTCCTGAGGTGCCATTATTTTCGATGAGATGCTAATCCAGGGTCATGTCTATTTGAACTGTTGGTAGCACCAGTGGATGTAAATAATCCATTGTCACTTAACGTTTTCCATAGCATTTGACAAATTCCCGTACAGAACATGAATATCTCCAAAAGTCTCTCCTGAGCATAGGCCATGAAACTAGTGATACCAACCTGGTCAGCAAATACAAATAAATAATCTCAGACACATATAAGAGGTATCCATTTACAGGGAAGAAACAAAGTCAAAATAGATTATAACTGTAATACAAAGAAACAGGACATACCCCCAGTCAGAAAATTATTTCTGCAAACCACTCTTATGGAAAAATGCAATAAAACTTGTTAATGCAAAGAAATATCTCAGATAATGCAACAAACTGGTGGATGCTCTTATTCCAGTAAGTGTTCTGGTAAGCCGTAAATAAAAAAATATTTAAATGTTTCAGTCATAGATTTGTCAGTTATGCAATACATTTGGTTCACAAGGGTGACTGCAGCAGTCATCTTACGTTGTCATCTCATACTGACGTAATCATTCTAAACCGAAACAGTTATTTGAAGGGTAGCTTTCTCAAATGACACAGCCTTTACTTTTGCACTAAATATTATTGAGTGTGGACCATCTAAGTTTGGGAGATGGTCATATTTTATTTAACAACAGTAAAAACAAACTGCTTATGTAAAAAAAGAAAGAAAAACCTCCACCAACTTCATTGAAAGCTGGCTTAAACTGTTAAAGAAAATGTATCATTAATGTAAGATCATTCTGTCTTCTTTCACTTAGAAATTTTATCTAATTCAATTCATTCATGTTGATCAGCTTTGAAAGATTATGCCCCAGCAACTTACATTCATCCTTAGAGGTATGAGTCCTTTCTGAAAAAATCAAAATAAAAAAAACAGTAGTAACAACAATAATAAAGTAAGCAAATGTAACATTTTGTGACAAGTACTACAAAAAGCAGTTAGGCAAAACTTTTTAACACAATAATGGTCTGCCCTCCTCTTCCTCCCACACTGTCCCTTCTATACTACCATTCTGCTAATTTTCTTCCTGTCCATACTTAACCTTCTCCATTATTCAAAATAGTTGTATTTGCTACACATACTTTGTTATTAGCTGACTTCACTGTAAATCATGGGATTGCTTCTTAGTCCTAGAATGGAATTGTGTAAATGGCTAGATTACAGTTTTGCTATTTTAATAACTGATTACTTTTGTGTCTTTATTTTATAGTTCCTGGGTTGGTCTCAAAATGGTCCAGGTGGATAAGTGCAATACCCCAACTGATAAATTTAAATAAATAAATACATCAAAATGCATAAATATATTCAAAAACTTTACATCACTGTTATTATGTGTTATACTGCAGTGGATAACCACAAAAAGTACAGAGTGAGGTAAGGGCAACAAAAAATAAAACTAGTAGTTAAAAACAATTTATTGTAAATCCACAGTTGAAAGATTAAATGCTTTATTTCAAAATACCTCTTGGACTTCTTCAGAACCAAATAAAATCCGTATGACTTACATTTAAATGATACACATCACAAACACATCTTCAAAATCTTAAAGTGACAAGACACATAAATGAAAACTTTATAGAAAAGAGTTTTAACAATGCACATGTAAAAATTATTTCTTATTTTCATCCATGTAAAAACTATTTAAATTTTGGCTCTTCACATCTTAAGCACTGCAGCAATTGAAAAAATCCCATTAATACCAGGTGGGTTGTGCGTATTAAGCGTTTATATCATGTTATTGAAAGATGAAAATAGCGAACGCTATTTCATCAGCACCAAAACATCTAAACATGAAAATATTGAACAGTCAGAACAGCAAATTTTTTCCCATGGAAAAAATTTGCTGCTCTGAAACACATACACACAACACAAGCACATCAGGCAAACAGCAACCACACACATACACTTAAATTCCTACATCTAACGCTACACTAAACTAAACATACACTACTATCTACCCACTTACCTTAATCCTAACCCTAAGGTCTGTCACTATCACACACTCACCTAACCCGCGCCCTAACCTTAACTCACTTAAACCGCCCCTAACACGAAAGTCTGTCACTATCGCACACACGCCTAACCCACGCCCTAACTCACTTAACCCACCCCTAACCCTAACGTACAATCGCTCACTTACCAGAACCCAACCCATAACTTTCCACCGCAGCGCTAAGAATAGCGAAGCCACAGAAACAGCCAATCAAATTCTTTCCCGAGGAAAGAATTCGCTGTTTTGCAGCTTCGCTATACTTAGCGTTCGCTGAATAGTGTTCTTTATCAGAACATTAGAAGTTTTAATACTTTGATGTTCTGATATAGACCCCGTATTAAGGAGAAACTGTCATAGGAATTCCTTATACTCCAAGCATGTTTCCCAAGCTCCCTCTCTTGTATTTTGCAGCATTATTTTTAATATGCCAAAACTAAACCTTTTAAAATTTTCACATCATAGTTTGTTTGTAAAGAGCATTATTTATATTTGCTGTGTTACTGTCATACACTTGCCAAAAAAAAGGCAGGACAAATATCAGACTTTGCTAAATAGACAATCCTATGTGGCACAATTACCATACTATAACACAACCTTACTGTTAAAAATATTTTCAAGCATTAAATCTCCATCCTCAGTGATGAAGACACATTGACTGCAACATTCCACATCTTCAAGTGCCAACCCCATATTTACTGTTTACCATTCAAACTTTTTCACACTCAAATAATTGTTTAATATTGTGATTTATCACGTAATGTCTCATAAATTGTCTCATTCTCCTTAAAATATTCCAGTTTGAATTAATAATGTCTTTATGATTATTAATACCATTACTGTAATGTAGAACAAATGCATTCCTAAATGACTTGTTACAACTTATGTCCACAGCTGCAGCAGAGGTTACTGCATTTTTATCAATAATTCTACCGGTACCCAAAACGGGGTGTTGGGGGTTAAAACGTATCCTTGTGTTCCATAACATACCTGAAGTTGTATCCCCTTTCCAGTAGCAGCTGCAACAGAGGTTACTGCATTTCTATCAATAATTCTACCGGTAGCCAAAATGGGGGGGGGGGGTAAATGTATCCTTGTGTTCCATAACTTACCTGAAGTTGTATCCCCTTTCCAGTAACATATTTTTATAGAATTTCTAAAAACACCCACACCTATTATTCCACCAATTTTTGGAATACATAAGGTCCACAATGACATAAAAATATCCAAATATATTACGATGAATCACGTCAGCTCAGTTATAAGGCACAGCCTTTGGCAGTATTTGTTGATAGGTTGCTAAAACAAGATGTATATTTGGTACTGCATATTTTAAAAGACTCTTGGGACTTTCAGTGAAGAATGCAAGACAGCCTGTGGAATCCCAATATTGTTTTTTTATCATAGATGTTGTGGACCTTCTGTTTGCATAACTCAAAGTATTGGTATGGTCCTTTGTCAGGACACCATTTCTAAATTTGCTTTCTCTAATATAGATGCCCAAAAGGTTTTTTTGCCACCTTTATTCTTGAAAACAATTTTATTTACCTTGAGGGAGAGTTGTATATTCATAATGTTTGTATGAACAAATTAAATATGTGGCAATGAGGGAGGCATGTGACCCCATTTTTGCTAATTTAGTGATTAAATATTTGTAAGATAAATTTATATTTAATGATGTGCAATATTTCCTTACTGAAATTATATTTACGCTATCTAGATGACATTTTTATTTTGTGTTCCGAAGTTTATCCATTATTACACTAAGAATGTTGTTAATTATTTGGACGTAGTTATAACGAAATAAAATGTTGGTTTGTCTTCTTCTTTTATAGTAAAAAACTTCTAGTAATTCGTATCAGCATTTTAAAAGTAATCATCCTTATAATCAAAAGGCTAGTTAATAAAGGGTTAAAGTAATAAATTATCATGTATGATCTCCAATGAACTAGTTTTATGCGGGAACTGGATAAGATTTGTAGAAATTCTAGCAGGTCATAGTTAATCATTCGTTATGCTAAACAATGTGCCAACTGTAAATCAGTCTTTCTGTACACAATATTAACTTTGTTTCTCGACACAGGTAAATAAGTGGTACTGTCCTCCAATAAATCAAATGTTATTGATGAATAAGTAACATCAAAAATAACCGTGCCACCTCCCTTATTGCTTTTTACAAAACATAAAGTCTTATCATTACGTAAACAACTAAATAGTTATTTTTCTTCTATAGAAAGGTTTTAGAATCATTTTAGAGCCATTTTAGAGCTTTACATTATTAAGAAATTATTTATTTGTAGACATTCTCAAATACTTAAAACAAGGGGTGCATAGGAGGGCTAAAACAACTTTTTATATAAAATTTAGGGCCATCACTAATTTCAAATTCCCATCTGTTACCAAACATAATAGAAAAATTAAACTTCCTCATCAATAAAAAGTATCTACTACATCAAAAGATTTACTGGGAACAAATGTAAAACCATTAGAAAATAGGGAAAATTAGGGTAATGTCACTATAATTACACAGTTATACTGTTGCAACTATTTAAAATGCCATTACAAATCAAAAGTAATAGTATAATTTAGTACCTTTTTCTGCCCCTGCTACTGTTTCTTCCTCTGTGGTAATTGTTTGGGGCTTGATAACCCCCCCCCCCACTCATATTTTGCCTTTCATAAATGTTCCGCCCTCTGGAGGGGTAATGGTCTTAAATGGACCTCAAAAAACGTGGTTCTAGCTGTCTGCTTGTAGTGTCAAAAACCTGTTCAAAGGTGGCTAAATTCTGTATTGAACTTTTTGAAGGAACATGTTCCTTTTTAACTTTATTCATAGAATATGCCATCTTGGTTTCATATTGTTTAATATCTCTCGTGATCTTCCCACTTTTCCTTTTCCTAATCTTAACACACATGCATATCTACATTGGTAAACAGAGAGTTGTATTTATGCTGATATGCTGTGAAAAAAAGCTCAACCCTAATTTTCTTGTTCAACTTACACACCTCCTCATTTAGTACCTGCAGATATTTATTATGTTTCATCAACAGTTTCAGTATCTTAAACCCATGCCTATCAAGCATTTTAGTAAAGTCATCATACCACAAAGGTAGAGAAAAAAAACAATGAATCCAAAAGCCAGCAAGAAGAAAAACAAATCCAAATGAGACAACCATTTTATTTGAGTTGAGCGCTTTCCTCTCCACTAAAGAGATTTCATCAGAGCAATGTGCACACAACACCCAGCCTTTTATAGACCCTCCCCAATTAATCAATCAAAACTTTAATGAGAATCAATTAAAAGCAGAAAACCCACATTGGTAATAAAAACCCATTCAACACTGTTACAATTAATTAACATAATCAAGTTTCATATACAGACTTAAAATTCCTTATTAAAAATAACATTAAAGCCATCTTAAAACTGTATAAATGTATCCAAATGAACATGCTCGACTAGCATATGTCCGAATCACAAAACATTGAACACACATACACGAAAGCGCTTAAGCGCTTCCGTGTGTGTGTGCCTGTTTCGTAGATCTGACTACAGTGCGGGTAAGGGAAAATTCCCTTTTCCCCACTGTAGTGTGATCTTGGAGTGAGAATAATAAAGTAGAAATACTTTAAATAGATTTAAGTAGAAAATAAAATAGAACCGTAGATTTTTTTTGAACTTCACATACACGGAAGCGCTTTTCGATGTTAAGCGCTTTCGTGTATGTGTGTTCGATGTTTTGTGATTCGGACATATGTTAGTCGAGCATGTGTCCTAGACCTATAAAAAATATATATAAACATTGAATTCTACACAGTAACAAATTAGTTCATTTATTCTAAAATGTGGTCCATTTTCAAAATACTGGATATACTTATCATTTCATTGATGCCTGGATTTTGAGAGGCATTAAAATACAATTGCCACCTCAGTTTCAGTACATCCAAATGAACATCCAATATACATCCCTGCACATCTTTGACCAATTGTTGAACTACCAAAAATTTAAATTGATGGCTCTGATGTTTTTGTACATGCCTGTACAGGGCTCTGGTGATTCTACAATGCCTAATGTCACAAAGGTGCTCACTGATCCTAACTTTAAATTTCCTAGCTGTTTTACCTATATAAAATATAGGACAATTTTCACACTTAGCCATGTAAATGACGTTACAGTTGTTACAATTGTAGTGCCCATGGATGTTAATAATCCTCCCATTAACTCTGAACTTTTCCTTTGTCTCAAGTATAAAGGAACAATATACACAAGCATTACACCTGTAATTCCCAATTTTTCTATTAATATTTCCATCCTTTTTCTTCTTTCCAATATGTTCTTTAGGGATCTGTCCTTTCTAAACACAAACCTAGGGATCTTCCCAACCCTGTGTGCAATATTACCATCAAACTGCAAAATCTCCCAGTTTGCTTTAATAACCTGGGACCTAATAGAAGGGTAGATAACATAGTAAACCCTAGTTCCACCCTGATCATAACCTACAATGGGGTGGCTAGCACCATGGTGGAACTAGGGTTAACTATGTTATCTACCCTTCTATTAGGTCCCAAAAATCCATTGCCTATAATAGGCCTATATATATATATATATATATATATATATATATATATATATATATATATATATAATATATATTCTATTTCCACCAGGAAATCATCATGCAAACTAACCATTCTGGCAGCCTGCACCAGCTGACCTTTAACAACAGACTTCTTTTGATGGTGCGGGTGCCAGCTACCATAATCCAAATAGGAATTGGAAAAAGTCTTCTTTCTATGAATTCAGGTAATAAACTTCTTATCTAACTGGTCAGTTTCCAATTCCACATCTAGGTAATTAATCTTTTCCTTGTTATATTCATGTGTGAATTTCAAAAATTGCACAGTTCCATTAATCCATACAAGGAACTCATTCAACTCTTCCTCCGTCCCCTTCCAAACAAGGAAAGTAAAGTCATCATAAAATGGCAGATCCACTGTTATCCTGTTTGGTAATTTGCATGTTCATAACCCTTGCGGGACAATTCCAAGTTTTATACATTCTAAAAAGTAATGATTCTCAATTTCTAATGCGCAGAAATTCAAAGATTTCCTTTCTAAGTCATGAATACTTGAAGACATGGGGGAGTTTTGGAGTTTCTTCAACTATCCTTTTCTCGTATCAGAACTGTGTATCTTTAATAACATATCTGGCTTCCGCCTCCACCCCCATTAATTGTTTAAGTTTACTATTAGTTGTGCGATTGCACCTTGTGGGAGTTATCGTATTCCTGAACTAAAGAAGCGAAAAACAAAGGAACGATGGCAAAACATGTCGAATGCAGACATGTAGTGCATTTGCTGTTGTTTATTATAACATTTTGTTTTTCGTTCTTTCAATTCTGTTGAATTGGGCATTCGGACTAACAAAGTCCGATCACCCTTTTGATAGTAAACCCATTTTTACTAGGAGCATATTGAATATTATTAATAATGTGTATGCTTGCAATACCCCCTCTTCATTTATAGGAGTAGCATATTCTGGTCAAAGTGTTTTTAACTGTGCTTTCTCCCCCCCATAATTACCATGGTGCATTCAACTGTGGGAAGTCTTGACCAGTTGTTAAATTATATACTAAAACTACAGGATGTAGTACTTTTCCCAGCATAGTTTGCATTTCTTCATGTGCACATGGGCGCATATTATTTTCACATTCATAGGTTCATAGGTTTATACTAGGTTATCTGCCCTAAGGCATTTATAAGCCTAGCCCAAAGTTTTGTGGCTTACGCCACCCCTTATATGAAAAAATACTGTACCCATTAGTTTGTTGTGCCTCTGTCCAGCAGTGACACAGAGATGATTCCTGGGGTAAACCTACGATCTCCTATCCACAGGTCAAGATTTCTCTTGAACAGAGCCAGCGAGGTGCTCTGCCTCACATGGACCGGGATTTTATTCCACAGCATAGGGAGTCTCTGAGTGATAAATCTATCCCTCCAGCATGTCCTATTTATATCCGTGCTAAGGTTTAAGTCGCTTGCTCTAGTGGTTTTGGTGGATTTGGATTTTTTGAGGTGGAGCATGTCCATTAATTCCGGGTTGGACATGGCCTTGTATGTCAGGCACATGTCACCTCTGAGCAGACGGTATGCGACTGAATAGAGCTGGAGTTTCTTCAATCTTGCAGCATATGACAGATTTTGGAGTCCCTTTATCCTTTTGGTGAGGAACTTTTGGGGTCTCTCCAATTGCTGCAGATGTCGGGTGAGATACATCCCGAATGGGGCATTGTACTCGATCATTGGTCTGATAAGTGAAGAGTACAGGGGAACAATGACCTCACTAGATCTGGATGTGAATCCCTTCATGATCAGGTGGGCAATGTAGAAGGTCTTTCTAACCACTTTGGCAACGTGAGTGTCAAAAGAAAGGCCACTGTCAACCTGGGTCCCCAGGTCCCTGATAACCTCTTCTGTGCTTAGTGGATTGCCACCTATATGGTAGCTTGGGGTTACCTTGTTTTTCCCAGAGGGTATGACTATACATTTTTTGGCATTTAACTTCAGGCCATGGCTCTGGCACCAGCTATCTGTTTCCGTGAGTCCCTTCTGAAGGATATCCGTGTCCGATGCACTTTCCACTATGGCGCCCAGTTTGCAGTCTTGCCATTTGTTTTATGTTTGCAGCTATATGGCTCCCTAATAAGTGTGATCAGGCTCCCAGAAATAAAAAGATAACCGGTTTCTTCCTATCCACCAGTACTGCACTTTTGGCTAGGCTCATAGGAGGTTACTAGGCTAATGGCCCCGGGGGCCCTTACAAGCCTAGCCGAGAGTTTATCACCAAAACAGAAAACTCAGTCAACACCTCTCATCCCTGTCAATGAGGGCCACAGGTGGAACCCCTGGGCCACATTTGTGGTTTCCCATCCACTCATCGAGGTTGAGGGTTAGCGACATACTCTATTTGACATGTATGAGAAGTCTATTCCAGAGATTGGGCTGCCTCTGTGAGACAAACCTGTCTCTCCAGCAGGTTTTGTTGATGTCGCATATTGGATTCAGGCCTTTTGCATGGGTAATGCATGAGGAGTTAGACTTATAGATATGGATCATCTCTAGTAGGGCAGGTCCAAGATTGCCTTATAGGCAAGACACAGATCACCCCTGAGCAATCTGTACGATACCGAGTTGAGTGATAGTGATTTGAGCCTGTCTACACAGGACAGGTGTTGGAGGCCATGGATTCTCTTTGTGAGGTTTTTCTGTGACCTTTCCAGTAAGTGCATATGTTTGGAGAGGTACATACCAAACGGGGCATTATACTCAATTATTGATCTAATGAGGAAGGAGTATAGAGAGGTAATAATCTCCTTTTTTCCTGGATGCAATCCCTTTACTTATGAGATGAACCAAGTAAAAGGTTTTCTGACCACTGCTGCTACATGATGGTCAAATGTGAGTTTGTTGTCAAACTGAGTACCAAGATCTCTCACCACAGGTTGTGTACTTAGGTGGTTGCCGTTGATGTGGTAATCAGTAGAGGCTGTGTTTTTGCTTAATGGTATGATGATAGATTTTTTTTTTTGCTTTTAACTTAAATCCATAACTTTGGCACCAGTCATTAATTGCTGTGAGACCCTCTTGCAGTATGTTAACATCATTTTTGGGAGTCAGTGACACCAACCAACTTAGTCTTCTGCAAACTTGGTCAGCCACAGGCCTTTGCCGGGACCTCAGAAAAGTAGATGCCAAACAATAGGGGTCCCAAGACATATACATGGAGAACTCCACTGTTGACAAGTCATCTATCAGAGGTGGAGATGCCTATTTTGACCTTGTGGATCCTGTCAGTGAGCCAGTTGGCCACCTACCTGATGAAAGAGGGATTTACACCAAGTTGTGTTAGCTTTTCGATGATGCCTAAATGAGGGATTGAGTCAAAGGCCTTGGTCAAGTCAAGGTAAGCTGTATGTACTGACTTTCCCTCATCCAGGGTCTAAGCGACAGTCTCAAAGAGGTCAACCAGGTTTAACAGTCAAGATCTGCCTTTGACAAATCCAAACTGGGTGCAGTCAAGTGCTTGGATATTGTCTATGTCCTTGTTTATGAGATCCATAATAATATGCTCCATGGCTTTACAGATCAGACTTGTCAAGCTAATGGGGCAACAGTTTCCAGGGTTGGTAGTGGCACCACCTTTGTGCAAGGGGATGACAATGGCAGTTCTCCACTCTGCTGGAATGAAGCATGTACTTAGGCTGTGGTTGAAGATGGTGCTCAATAGTGAAGTCAGTTCTTTGTGGAGATGGTGCAGAATGCAGCCTGGGATACTATCAGGTCCCATAGAAGCTGTGTTCTTTGCCTTGGATAGGGCCCATTAACACTTGATCTACAGAGATGTGAGTCATGGAACAAGTATCGGGGATGTCAAAAGAGCCTTTGGGGTGGACAGGGGATAAAGTTTGTGCTGACCCTAACCTTAGGTTGGCTAAGTCAACAGGATCAGTGTAAATGATACTGTTAAGTACTAATTCGGAACAGACCTGGTCTTCACCATGGAGGTTCCTGATGTAATTGAAGATGTCTTTGTGGTTTCCCTTTGTTTTGGAGGCTAGTTTCAATTCATAAGGTTTTCACTAGTGATCTAAGTTTCTTGTTGAGGCTAAGGAGGGAGTTTTTCCAATTTGGAATTTGTTCCTTTTTACCCCTTGGACAACGGTTTCTTCCTTTTCTTGTAAAGCCTACTGATAGAGGATGTCCAGCAGACAAGTTTGTGTTTCCTTGAGGAGCAAGTTTTATTTCTGTTAACTGATTCTATATAGTTCAACAGTTCCTTGTATACTGCATTGGCGTACTGTTTAGCATGGTTGTCTGCATCCTGTGAGGGGTGCGATGGTTTGAAGCTACTGATACCCTCCCTTAGGAGGTTGTAGTCAGCTTTTGAGAAGTTTTTTAGCCTGATTACAGCTTGGGGGTTAGGTTTGATAGAAACTTCAAATGAGACAGACTGATGATCTGATCTCACCAGGGAAGAACATACTATGGGAGTGGTGCAGCAGTCGCCCATGTTGGTACAAACCAAGTCCAAAATTTTATCTCCCCTTGTGGGGGATGAAACAATCTGGTCTAGTGTGCTAGAATTGATGAAGCCAAGGAATCATTGGGTGAGTGCATTAGTGCAGGAATAGTTCACCCAGTCTATGGTGACATAGTCGAAGTCACCAAGGATCAGGGTGTTAAAGGGTACCTTTATGAAGTCAAGTAGATCCAGGTAGGAGGAGTGAGTGTCCTGAGTCATGGAGGAGGGTCTATAGCTGACTATAACTTGGATGGGTATCTTGCCAACTGTCAGTTGCATCTGGAGTAGTTCCAGTACATCATGCTAGCAAACCAGTCTGGATGTGTACCTGTCCTTAATGAAGATAGAGACTCCACCATCCTTAGTCTTCTTGACCTCATTTTGGGGTCAGAATGTGTGGAATGAGGTATAGCCTGTTAAGGCAGGGGTGCTCTCAGCAGCCCTGAACCAAGTTTCCATGACCGCTCAGACATTGACATCTTCCAGCGTGAAGAGAGCCTCTAGTGAGTGCATTTTCAGCTTAAGGCTCCTAGTGTTAAGCAGCATGACCTTCAATTTGTATTTTGACAGATCTTTTATAATGGAAGATTTGTCTTTGGGACATTGCCTAAAAAGGCACAATGGGGGAAGCAAGAGCCTAGGCCAGGATCTGGAATCCCAGGGGTGACAGGTGGAAGCCATCTCTGACAAAGCATTGAGGCCTGTCAACCATGTCATCCCAAGCAGGCAGATACTGGATCCCCTTGGAATGACACCAGAAGCTAAGCCAGAGAGACACCTCTCAAGTCATTTACACCAACATGGCCAATGACAGTCATACATGTCCTTGTTTTGGAGAGACTTAAGTGTGTGCATGATGTGTCAGATTCTGGCACCAGACAGACAACTGATCATGACCCTCTCGTTTTCGAACCTGGTGAGGGGGACATCAATGTGTCTCATAATTCAGTCACCAATGACTAGTATGTTTGGTGTATTGTTATGCCTTGTGGGCTGTGTTGGTTTATTGTTTTGCCTTGTGGGCTGTGTTTGTTTGACACTGGTGTGTTGTCTGCTGTATGTGATATGTTTGGTGTTGTGTGTGCAATATTTGTGAATGTGCTTTGGAGATCTCTGCTGTTTAAGTAAGCTTTTATTGAGGACCTCTGCATAGCTGGGTGTGTGTTTTGTTTGGGTATGTGATGTGAGTGATGTGTTGTTTGTGCTGGCAATATCATCTTTGTTGGGAGTACAGACTGTGGTGCGAGAGCATGGATTCCAGGTTACTGATGTAGATGCATTTCTTACAAGTAGAAGAATTATGTGCTAGGAGAAGAGGGCTGTCATTAAACATAAGGCAGTTGCTACACTGTCTCAGTATGCCCATGTCGACCAGGCTGGCAGGAGAAACTGATGGGAACTGTCCAGACATAGTGTTCTGAATACTTGGGCGGACTTAGGGAAAGAGGGTTTTGATAAGGGTTTGCACACAAGAGTGTAGACCACAAAAACATTGTTAAATGTAAAGTAACTGGCCTGAAGCCCAAGTGCTAAAACCAAAACTAAGATACTTGGAATAACAGATACATTTAATCAGGCTACTAACAAGCAGCAATAAATGCAGTAGAATAAAAACACTTGACCACTTAAGAGCACACAGCAAAGCAAAAATAAGGTAAAGTAGGAATAGCACAGTTACAGTAGAAGCAGCTGAATAAAGTGTATTTTTTTTTTTTTTTTGTAGGTGAAGGGGGAGGAAACAAGATAGTTGAAGATTAAGAAACTAAGGGGGTTGGCCTTCCCAAATGCTCTCTTTATGCTCAGTAGACTGACCTGATGAGATGGGACTGGGAGGAGTGTTGAAAATCAACACTGAAACAAGGGGTAGTGTTTCCTAAATAATCTCACTGTACTCAGTTGAGTGAGCAAATGAGATGGGAATGTGAGGAGTGACCAAAATCAAATTTACAGCAGGGGGCAGGCAGTTCTAAAGCCACTAAGTTTAACAGTAAAACAACAGTTAGGTTTAGTTAACTATCACTGAAACAGAACAAGTGCAAAAAAGTATACTTATATCAGCCTGGTATATTCGAATGGTTATAGAATCAAATACAGCCAGGTACTTAGCTCTGCTACTGAGCCAAGAACTGTTCAGATAGTTTTGACAGCAACCTTGAATGTGTGTAGATAGGTAATATTCCTGAGTTGTAAAGGAAGTTTACTTTAAGCTAGGGCTGGGACATAGCTATACAGTTGTTGCCCCATTTTACTTTTGGGTCTGTAGATTTGGAGGAGTTTTTGGTCTGAGCTGTGTAGAGACCTTGGAGGGGTGTGACAAAAGGAGGTGCTGCCAGCACAGCTAGCTGGAATTTTGTAAATAATTATATGTCATTTGTGAATATCAAACTACTTTATATAAGATGGTTGTGTTAAAAATGTATTAGAACTGTATGTCACATGTATATCAAACTGCTCTGTACAGATGTTTGTGTTGAAAAGGTATTTGTAAAGTGTTTGTGTTTAAAATGTATGTACAGTGTGCCCTACTGGAAGAGAACAGAAATGTACATGCACTTTTTTAACTGTTTAAACGTATATGTTTTAACAGGGCAAACTGGAGGGTAAACATCAGTGCAGCAAACTTTAGAGAAATATCTGAAATTAAGTCACTTTATAGACTAGGCCATAAAGATGCTATGTTTCTTGAGGAGAGTTGTTGGGACATGGATTGGGGGCAGAAGGGTTACCTGGATGCAGGATTTGGTTGATGGAGTACCAAAATTTCTTTGGGTTATTTCAGAGTGAGGAGGGAAGATTGTTGCAGAAATTTTTCCTATCACTAATGATGTGTTTTTTGTGAGATTGCGTAGCTCTTTTATTGTTGGAGATGGGAGGGGAGTTTTGTCATGCACCAGACTTTCCAAGCTTTGTCTCTTTCATCAGCACATTTTCAGTATCAGCATGTTGATTAGAAATTATGTTTGGCAGGCAGAGCATTTACATATTTATTGTCAGTATGTTGTTTAAAATCACATTTTTAAATTACAGCATTCACATTACTTGTTAATATTTAGAAATGTACCCCCTTCATCCCACAGCCAAACCATATTACCTCAGTTTCTGGCAGTTTTGTGCATTCAGTGACATCTGCACATTCTTACTTACAAGCTTAAGCTGCTCATTTTTAAATAGTATGCTAGTAAACTTTCAATTTGCATAACCCACTTATAGTGGTTTATGATCACTTGTAAAGGTTATTTTATGCAAATTACTTAGGAATGCAGGCTTGAATGTATCAACTCCTAAAATTCCTGCTATTTTATGTTCAGTTTTCAATTTTGGTTCTAACTACAGTTTAAATTTAAAATCATACATTTGTTTTGTCATTTTATTTGAATTAAATGTCTAATTATGAAATTCCATTGCCTGTACTTTAGAAGACACACCAGCCCTAGCTAGCAGATTTTTTTTTAAGTTTTTGATTGTCCATATAGTCAGTACCTTCCATGTCCATTTAAGCCTTTAGTGCTTCTTCCATAAGTTATAAAGACGTGTTAGCCCAGTCGGACTGCGCCCAGTTCTCCTGTAAGGCATATCATTCAAACACAACAAGACAGGATTCAGTGTTATGATCCTTAGTTTTTAGTGGTGGGGGTGGTATTTGGGGTGGTCAGTACAATTTTGAAAGCAAACACTTAACATTATTTGCCATCTTCCATCTGGGTGGATTGATAGCATGACTTATTACAGTCGTTTTCGGCAGCCACTCTCTATTCTCATGTATTTTTTGGGGGGGTTTTATTCATATATAGCTTTTATTAAAATTCTTTGACTTCTTCCAGCATCCACTTTTTTTTAAATCTGTATATATTGCTTAATGTTATGTAGTATATTTTCATTACTGGCTCATGCTAATTACCTCTAAAAAGCATGTAATGTGAAGCTTTTCTCCTGGGTCTCCACTGAAAAAGAACCTTGCCCAGTCAGACTTTCCATGTAATCAAAGACTAACATGGAGAAACATACATAAATAAATATGAGTTTAGCATCCTTAACAGTTGATTGATGTACCTTACATGTTTAGTGGTTTCAGAAGAGTCAATGTTTTGATAGTGAATAAAGACTGTGTTGTAGAGAGGAAAAGTATGTGGAGATGATATGTGACACTGTATAAAGTGGGTCTATAGCGGGTACGATTAGGCTGCAAAGGCTTCAGCAGTCTAGTTGAAGCCTGACTCCACACTATATAATAGGGTATCTATCCAAGGTATTTTGTGCTTGTTCAGCTGTAGTTGTACCGCAGATTATGTGTCAGAACTCTGCCATACTCTCGTACATTCTGACTACAAAACCTTAAACTGACAGCACACCACTAATTCACTTAGCCTTTACAGTTTGCATTATGGTTTGATATTCCAGCATACGATCTTCTGACTTTTCTCTTATGTGATTTTTTTCATGGTTATGGTCTCCACGTTTTGACATTTGATCATCTGGTAATATGATAATATGAAGTGGATCCACACATGCACATGGAAACTAATAACATGGTAGGATGTCAGTCCCTCATAGAATGTGCACATGCATACATACTTATGTACACATGGCAAGCACTCCTGTGGGCAATTAATGTGTAAGGAAACACCCATCAAAAACAAACACAGAAACAGAAAGGGCATGCAGATTCCACACAGAAAGCACCAAATCTGGGGTCCATACAGAAGAGCCCCCATATTGTGGGTTAGCAGTGTATACCCCCTGTGCAGCTGTGCCACTGATACTTTTAATGAACAGGACAGAGATATGAATGGGGAAGCGCACTCCAGCTGTGATTATTTTTGCATTGGCAGATACTGGACATTGATAGGAACTCTTCACCAGTGTCCATTAGAGTAAGTTTAATCACTTCTACCCCATGGCCTGACACATCAGGCAAATACTGGTATTGTTGAGGGCAACCAACAGTGAACCAGAGACATGCTTCATTTTATGGAATTGGATCCCTCCACTGTTAGTAGGTTTCTGTGGGCAGGGTTTCAATAAGGAGAAAGGACAGTGCGGGATTACATTTTCATAATACATCTGTTAATCTGAAACTGGGGCATTTCTCACCTACGTAGTATTCTGCATGATAGAAATTCATACCATTCTGTGTGTTCGGTTTTACCACAGCTAGCTGTAAACTGAAAAGCAGGTAAAGGGGGAGGGGACAACAAAGCAGAAGAAACCCTCCATATTGAAATTATGCGCATTATGTTCTAGTTTCAATTAATTTCCCATGGCATTAGATGCCTTGTTTCAGAGCACTGCTTTCAGCTGTTCCCACTGTACCACTGGCATGCATTGTTAACAGGTGGGTAGCAAACTGCAGTGCTGATCCAGTATGTTATTTGTATATTCCTGTTAAAAGTCTGGGAATGCATTTCTGCCATTGAATAAGACTTGAAGTTCTGTTGGAATGGTCCGACTGTGGACATCTTAAAGCAAACATGCAAACTTCCTCCCTTTATCTACTCTGGTATTATGTGACAAGCACATCTCAGAAAAATCAACACATTTTATTTGCTACACCAGTGTTTCTTAATCCTCTAATAAGCAACAGGCAATTTAAATCAGCCAAAGAGCTGGCATTGGCTATTGGTAATGTTAATCAACAAGTAATATTTAGCCTGGCTGACATGAAGTGCTACAAAATAAGCTTGGCATAGGGTGTGCCGTCGCCATTACCAGACAGAATTAAGGCATGAGGCCTTTATCTGTTCTGCTGGATTAAAAGTTAAGTACACATAACTGTGGTTTAAGTTAGCGGATCTTGTACCTGCAAAATTAGGTCTATCTCTAACAAGCTTTATATCTCACTTGAAATCATGAGTTCTGTATTAAAAAATAATAATCTTAAGTACAATAACGTATATTTTGCAGTTATCTATTAATTCTGTGATACTCTCTGTTGACTGGCTTCTATCATCTGATCAATGTTTAAATTCTCTGCTAGCACTGAATTTTTTAGCATCTAATAAATTTGCTGTTTCCAGCCTAAAAGCTTGTGCAGGTTATGATTCTTACATTTTAATAAGCATTTTTTTCTGTAGCTCCTGAACCAGATTGTGTATTTGCATTTTTAATATATGTACACAGGCAGAAGTTTTCAGAGGAGTAGATACAAGTGGGCAGCAGATAGTAAGCTGAAAAAAAAGAAGGTGGATGGACAGCGATGGAAAAGAAGAGAAGGATGGGGAAGAGAATGTGGAAAGAGGGTGCAGCAGTGAAGTTTTGGAAGAATGACTGTGGCAGGGATAGGCATACTATGAAAGAAAGCCTGAGTCAGAGATAGCCATGAGGACGTTGACTCCTTATGGATAGCAGGAAGGAAGTTTGCAGTGAGGACATCTTGTTCAGATCATAAAGCAGATGTTATAAGTGACTGAAAAGTGGGTAGGCCTTGTAAACAAAAACGAAAAAAGAAAGAGAGAAAGATAAAGTGCTGCAAACTAAAGGAAGCAAGCAGCATTTAGAGTGTCACCAGAAAGACTTGAACTTTGGTTCATAGGCTACTACTAGACTAACCGTCCTTGTGGGCCATTTAAGGCCTAGCCAATTACCCTGTGTGAGAATCAAACCTTGCACCTTGTGTCTGTACGGTAAACACCTTAACCATTATGCCAGCCACCCAACAAAATAGGTTATATATAGGTTCATAGGATGTGTCTGTAATCCAGGTGAAGGGGGTCAGCCATGTCCATGTGGAGGCACTGTTATCCATGAATGATGCTGCTAGCATTGTGATTTAGAGTAGGAGGAGTTATAGACTCCAAATACAACATAGTGGGATTTTAAGGGGCAGAGTTTGCTAAACAGCAGGATATATTCAGGATAAGTTAGGGTTCTAAAGGCAAGTTGAGGGAACAGAAAATTATGAAACTGTTTCGGGGAAAGAGTGCTCACAGATGTGAAGAAGCTTTTTTATGGAGGAGGCAAAAAGAGAAAAAAGGAGAAAATCATTGCAGGTATATATGAATTTACAGCTAATGACTAGAGCAACTGACAAGGCATACAAGAGATGTAAGGGAAGACGAAAGAGGAGGGGGAAGTACATTACATTAGAGCAAGCAGAGGGGGGGGCTAAAAATTAGGTGAGGGCAGCAAAGGCAGGTGTCAGAAGGGAAGTGCCAAGTGGTGTTGAGATAGGGAGCAAATGATTTTTAATTGCATAGCAGAAAATAGGAAAGGAAAGAGGGACAAACTGGGAGGCAAATAATATAAGACAAAGGTACTGAATGAATACTTTGCTTTAGTATTCACACAGGAAAGTGGGGGCAGAACCATAGCTAGGTGATTATCTGGCACCCTGTGCATTTTCCCAATATGGCATCCACCACAACTCTAAGCAGACGAGGGAGAAAAAGCTGTTCTGCACTAAAATTGTAGCTTAACACTTGTTTTTGTTTACTCTTTTGTGTCCTCTTCTAACTGTAGTTTTATATACTGTCCCCCCTGGCTGATGTTCACATGTTGGTGTAAGATTCACAGTAAAATATCAGTGCATCCAAAGTTACCATTCCTTCTTGTATCTTTTGATGGTGCCATATCGTTGTTCTGGAGTAGTGCAAAAATCCAACTATTTTAGAGGCAACTTTCCTTTCTTTCTTACAATCACTTACATACCCTTACAATAGATGCTTTTCTGGTGGCCTAGGGATTAATTATGGAGTCAGTTCTTGCTCTGGGCAAGTGGGATGCACACGAGAAGGCAGTTTATATAAATCTAGTCTGCAGGCACTGGAGAATGAGTTGAAATAATAACTCTTCTGGTAAAATCAGTCATTCAGGCCATGATCTGATATTTAAAGAAGCAAAAGGAAACACATCCATCCTCCCATTTTATGAATGCACTTTTAAGGAAAAACTCAAAACTCATGTTTCAACCAAGCAAAAAATTTCTGTATTTAACAACATGATTAGAGTAGACCAAATGAAACAAACCTGTATCTTCCCAAGCTAAGGGAGAGCTCTTATTTTTAAAAGTAAAATCACACAGCATAAATAAAATTATTCAATTTCAGCTGACTGACTAGAAAGATCAATAAATGCTTATGCAAGATCCTGCTGACAGTACATCCTTGCACTTTATGGTAACATTGACCATTATGAATGGAGAGATGGGGTCCAGGATGGGGGGGTCCAAATGGAGAGTTAAGTCGGCAAGCAAAGAAGACTAGTGTTGCTGGAATTGAATTTATCATCAAGGCTTGGTGAGTACCTTCATAAGGTGGACCCTGTTTTTCACAAAAATCTCACCAAGACAACACTGATATATATACTGTATTTTATATAGCATATATCATGGACAGAAGCAGGTTAAAAAATAAAAAAGATAGCTGGTGCACAAGACCCACAATAAAAAAGTGCAGAATCTTGGTAGGCACATTTGTACCAGTACTGGAAAAAAATGACAGTGTAGAATCCTCAAGACATGGAAATATTCTTACAGTGAGTCTAGGCCAGGGCCATTGCAAAAGGAAGTAGCAGTCCACAAAAACTGGTAGGCTAGAAAGGAGCCATATACATGATAGAGTGGACTCTTGAGGATAAGAAAATTATGTATTGTTACTATTATGCAAGAAGCCTAGAATTTCCAGACAAAAGGTGTACAGAAAGAGTAAGAGAGAAATTGGAGGAAAGCAATGTATTTCCACAAGAAAAACTGTCAAAAGCTTCAAATGAAAATTTGTGTTCATTAATACAGCATATTTATGAAAACCATTCTATAAACCTAGAAACCTTTAGCCATTTAGAAAAAATGGCGCTATGTCAGACTCCAAGCCGGTCACAAGTGGTGTCCCACAGGGCTCGGTCCTTGGCCCCCTATTGTTCGGCATCTACTTCTCAGAAGTACAGGCCAACATGGGAGGACTTTGGCTGACAAAGTTTGCAGACGACTGCAAACTGGGCGCCATAGTGGAAAGTACATCGGACACGGATATCCTTCAGAAGGGACTCACGGAAACAGATCGCTGGTGCCAGAGCCATGGCCTGAAGTTAAACTCCAAAAAATGTATAGAAACCTTTAGCCATTTAGAAAAAATGGCGCTATGTCAGACTCCAAGCCGGTCACAAGTGGTGTCCCACAGGGCACGGTCCTTGGCCCCCTATTGTTCGGCATCTACTTCTCAGAAGTACAGGCCAACATGGGAGGACTTTGGCTGACAAAGTTTGCAGACGACTGCAAACTGGGCGCCATAGTGGAAAGTACATCGGACACGGATATCCTTCAGAAGGGACTCACGGAAACAGATAGCTGGTGCCAGAGCCATGGCCTGAAGTTAAACTCCAAAAAATGTATAGTCATACCCTTTGGGAAAAACAAGGTAACCCCAAGCTACCATATAGGTGGCAATCCACTAAGCACAGAAGAGGTTATCAGGGACCTGGGGACCCAGGTTGACAGTGGCCTTTCTTTTGACACTCACGTTGTTAAAGTGGTTAGAAAGACCTTCTACATTGCCCACCTGATCATGAAGGGATTCACATCCAGATCTAGTGAGGTCATTGTTCCCCTGTACTCTTCACTTATCAGACCAATGATCGAGTACAATGCCCCATTCGGGATGTATCTCACCCGACATCTGCAGCAATTGGAGAGACCCCAAAAGTTTCTCACCGAAAGGATAAAGGGACTCCAAAATCTGTCATATGCTGCCAGATTGAAGTAACTCCAGCTCTATTCAGTTGCATACCGTCTGCTCAGAGGTGACATGTGCCTGACATACAAGGCCATGTCCAACCGGGAATTAATGGACATGCTCCACCTCAAAAAATCCAAATCCACCAAAACCACTAGAGCAAGCGACTTAAACCTTAGCATGGATATAAATAGGACATGCTGGAGGGATAGATTTATCACTCAGAGACTCCCTATGCTGTGGAATAAAATCCCGATCCATGTGAGGCAGAGCACCTCGCTGGCTCTGTTCAAGAGAAATCTTGACCTGTGGATGGGAGATCATAGGTTTATCCTGGGAATCATCTCTGTGTCACTGCTGGACAGAGGCACAACAAACTAATGGGCACAGTATTTTTTCATATAAGGGGTGGCGTAAGCCACAAAAATTTGGGCTAGGCTTATAAATGCCTTAGGGCAGATAGCCTAGTATAAACCTATGAACCTAAACCTAAGTGACTGAGGAAGTGTGAAAGTATAAAGTGCAAAATCTAGAGACTTTTGATAAGGTGTAATATTTATACAAAGGAGAAAACTAAATTAATCAACACAAAAAAGACAGCCCCAAAGATATTTGAAGAAAAATACAGACAAAGGCATTCAGATATGGAAAAATTCATAATAAAAAAATAAGATCACAATGGGTTAACATAGAACAGACGATAGTAAAGTATGTTAAAAAATAGAAGATAAAGTTATGGAATACTTGTGAAGTGAAGAATTTAGTGCAGAAAGTTTAACACAGTTTACAACACAGCATGATGAAACAACGAGTCTCCAAAGTAAGGAGGAAACAAGAGGGGCAGGAGATATCTGAAGAAGAAATTTGAACATGGGAAAGAAAAAGAGATTTACTTTGGTACAATATTTATGCAAAGGAGAAAGCAAAACTAATCAATACAAAAACAGCAGCACCAAAGATATTTGAAGAGAAATACAGGCAAAGGCATCTGGACATGAAACATTTTACAATACAAAAAAATAAGAAAACAGAGCAAAAGTAGAAAAGATGATTAATGATGGAGAAGTTTAAGAAATAAAAACTGAGGTTATGTATTGCCTGTGAATTGAAGGATTTAGTGTATAAAATCTAACTCTAACATCACAGCAGAATAGAGCAGTAGATCCCCAAATTAAGAAGAAAGCATTGGAGCAGGAAACATCTGATCAGTTTACATATGAAGATACTTTGGAGACTTTCATAGGAAACCAGTACAAATGGTCAGTTGAAGTTGCACAGCAAGAGAAGGAACAGGAAACTGTGGCAACTCTGATGCAGTTAATGTGGAGTGATAGGCTAGTGAGCTTCCATACGAAATAGCAACAGATTACATAGGATTAAACTGAAGAGAATGTGGCACAGGAAGTTGCTCCGGAATTTTCTGTAGGATCCGCACAGAAAATGGAGAAGAAAGAATGTGCCCTCACTTTAGAAGAAAATGATCTAAGAGAAGAGTTGCTTGATGTAATGGAAATGGACAGACATATTAACATCAATGAAAGAAATAGACTACAGAAAGTCAATAAAACCCCAAAAGTTAGAAGTTTGATAAAACAAATGAATGCAATAATTAGGACTGTCCATAGAGATTCTTGTGATATAACACAAGTAAATAGGATATATTACTGTGCAGCTAAATTAATAACAGATAAAGTCTTACCACAAAAACACAGGGTAGTAAGGGAAAGGAAGGGAAAAAATCAAATGCCATTGTGGAAGTAGTGAATAAAGAAAACTATAAAGCAATTAAGACTAGAAGTGTCACTGTTAGTAGAGTATAGAAGAAGGAGTAGATCAACAAAAATACTCAAAAAGATAGATGTGATAAAAGCAATGCACAGTATTAGAACAGATCAGGGTCTATTGTGCACTATCTAAAATAAACTAAAAATATCAGCACAGGCAGAAAAAACTAGAACATATGCAGATAATTATAAAGGAAAAGAAACATTAGCAATTTATTCAGGACCCAAAAAAGTTTTATAGAGAATTGTGAAATAAAGGCAAAAGTAATTGAAACACCTCCAAAAAAAAAGAAGAAATAGATACATTTTGGAGAAATATCTATGAAGATCCTGTGGAACAACAAAGATGCTAAATGGATAGAAAAAGTAAAAGAAATAACAAGAATAAGAAAAAAGAATAAGAAAGAATAAAAAGTTCAAATGTACTGGATATGTAATGGCCAGAGAGATTGAAGCAAAGTTAAGAAAAGCTCCTAATTGGAAAACCCAGGCCTAGATTGTAGTGCCTAACTTCTGGCTAAAAGTATTAACATCTTTACATGAAGATTTAGCCAAGAGTAAGAACTATTTATATGAGCTCCCCGAACAGACCCTAGCCTGGTTAACAAAAATAAAAATGATACTCCTACTTAAGAGTGAACCTGCAAGCTATCCTAAAAACTATGGACCAGTAACTTGCCTTATGACGACGTATAAAACATACACTGGAATTGAGACCGAAAGAATGTAAAATCATTTAGAAACAAACTCAATCATGGCAATAGAACAAAAGGGTAATAAAAGAAAGTCATATGGAACAAAGGAATATTTGCTATTAAATAGCTTAGGTATGAACCTAAGCTATTAAATAAAGTCATAATGGAGAACTGTAGACAGTGGAAGAATCTAAGTATGGCATGGATAGGCTACAAAAAAGCATTTGACAGTATCCCACATTCGTGGATAAAAGAGTGCTTAAAATGTATAAGATACACCCTACACTGATCGATTACATTACAGCAACCATGAAACAGTGGCAAACCACTTTGCAGTTAAGCCATGATAAAGGACAGATTATTATTCCAGGGATAAAAATTCAAAGGGGACTATTCCACAGTGACTCTCTGTCACTGCTGCTCTTTTATCTTGCCTTTAACCCATTAAGTTATCTAGTTATCAGATTAGGCCATGGCTACAATTTGGCTTCCAGAAAACAACAAAGTGTAAAGACTTCTCATCTTATTTTTGTAGATGATTTAAAACTGTATAGTTCAACAGATTGAAAACTGATAGCACAACTGCAATTATCATTTGGTCTTGATAAATGTGCAAAAGCAAGCTTTAAAGCAGGAAAGTTTCAGCACCAAGAAAACTGTTTGTTACAGGAATGTGATACAAAATAACTTGAGCAAGAATGTATAAATATTTAGCAGTTGATGAAGGATCAACAATAAAACATGAACAGATACGAGTAAAACTTAGAGTATTTTAGAAGACTAAAATTAATACTGAAAACAGCATTGACATCTAGGAACAAAGTCCAAACTATAAACCAATTTGCTTTTCCTGCTTAACTTACAGTTTTGGAGTGACTGACTGGCCCCAACAGGTGTTGGATAGGTTGGACAGAAAAGCAAGAAGGATGCTTCATTCTCATCAAATGATATATAAAAATCAATGCATACCAAGGCTATGTATTTCCCATTCAGAGGGAGATATGGGCGTCCTTGAAATTGATTACATGTATAACTCTGCAATCTTGGGACTGCATACATATGTGCTAAACTCACAAGACCCAAACATAGTGAAAGTTTAGAAATAT
Organism: Protopterus annectens; assembly: GCF_019279795.1. Classification (NCBI taxonomy): domain Eukaryota; kingdom Metazoa; phylum Chordata; order Ceratodontiformes; family Protopteridae; genus Protopterus; species Protopterus annectens. The sequence goes on from NC_056743.1 coordinate 454,399,520, forward strand.
GAGGAGAACAAATCTAAAATGACTTCCCTGCTTAGTTTAGCAGAAGCAAATCGGCATCAAGCAGGAATGGAAACCAAACCAGAAGTAGATAAAAAATCAAGCAGCAACTGAATGTGCCAAAAAACAAAAGAAAAATATAAGGTGTGAAGGGTCTGACGAGAAGGCAAGAAATGTGGAACATGCATAAATATAGTAGCAAGTATATAAAACTTCTGGAAGAACCTCATGTTGATCAGGAACAAATGCAGGAATGTTTAAGGAGAGGCAAATTCAAACCAAGAGATGGAAGGTTCATATTGGCGGCCCAAGATAGTGGACTACATACCCGTTGGTTTACAAAGTCATTGAACATGTGGGAGAAACAGACAAATGTAGGCTCTATAAAACAAAATTGAAAACAGTCGCACACTTTATTGCTGGTTGTGGCATACTAATAGCAGAAGGATTGTATACTGAAAGGCATAATAATATGGCAGGACTGTTGATTTGGGGATTGTGCAAACATTATAATATTGAAGTAGCTAAAGAACACTGGAAATATGAGCCACAAAGCATCACAGAAAATAATGAAATTTATATCACATGGATTATCCATTATCAACAGTTCAAAAAATAGACTCAAGAAAACCAGATATAGTAGTCCATGAAAAGAAGATAATAGTAGCACTGATCATTGAAATTGCTAGACCCAGTGACTACAGTGTCTTACGTACAGAGAGAGACAAAGTCATAAAATAGCAGGTTCTGCAGGCAGAAATGAGCGCAATGTGGAAGAAAGATACCCTGACAGTTCTAGAAGTAGTAGGCGCAACGGGTCTTATAAAAAAGAATGTACAATCATACTTTGATATGTTACTGATACATATAACTCTGTATGAATTGCAGAAGGAGTCATTACTGGGCACATTGTGGGTGCTGCCATTAATTTCATGAACTTTAATCACACTTTGACTTAGTAATAAGGTCCATTTTTGTCATGGTATTAGAAACCCAAAAGACTTGGAGAAATTCAAAAACAGAAAAATCTAATTCTATTTCTGTATAATTGAGGTAACTAATTATGTGAATATGCTTATGTCAGGAGAAGAAATGCAGTTTGGACCCAAACTAATTTCTCCAAAGATGGCTATGGGGAGGGGGGTGAGGGTGGACAATGAAGTTTAGAATGGAAAAGTTGGTGAGAGAGTTGTTGCTGCATTGTCGATGAGGAAGAGTTAAAGCTATGGGGAAGGGTTGGTTAGAGAGGAAGTGATATAGTGGTAAAAAGGTGTTAGCTAAATTTTGTGCAGTATGGGTGAATCAGATTTTGGTGTGAGGTGCTGAGCTTGGTCAGCATGTTACATCTGAGATGACCAGCATTAGATATTTGGGTCCAGGAAGGCCTGAGTTAACTTTTGTCTTTGTTTTTTTTTTTTTCTTCTTCTTCTTTCTGTGTGGGGATGGAGAGCCCAGTCTTATGAAAATGAGTTGGTGCAGTGGAACAGGCAGTAGTTAGGTATTTAGTTCACTTTTTTCATTAGGTGTTGAACTTTATTTATTTTGGATGCTGCTTGGCAGAGGGCTGTTTGTTAGTGTGATAGCCCGACATTTTTCTTGTGTATTTGTGGTTTGTGTTTTGCATGGGGAGTTTTGTTCTTGGCGTTCGATCTTTTATTGCTTTTGTTGGTGGTTTTTGTTTCATTGTTTTTTTCATTGGTGGTTTGACTAGTTTTCACATTTGTTTCAACTTGTAGGATCATGCTTCTGTTGTGGGCAGTTGGTGGTTGTTTAGTTTCCATGCTTTGTTAGTTGCTATTCGCACTGATTTGTTTTGTATATTTTCAGTCAGTTTATCGCTCATTGACCTGGGATCTTTCAGAGTGGTTTACTTTGGCTTCTTCTTTTCCTGTGATCTGAAAGCTAACTTGGTTGTAGCCACCAGTGAGCATTTAATAAGCAGTGTAAACATGGCTGGGTGTGGGGTATAATGTTAGGTTTGCCATACACAATTTCAGTTCCGATATTGAATTTGGGAAGCATGTGGTAGCCTGACTTTTTGGGCAGGCCCGCTTGCATTCAGAGGCTCTGTGTTCACCAGTCATTGGTTTTGTTCCCTTTACTTCCTGACAGGCTTGACTTGTGAGGTGGGAAATACATTCAATTTTGGTAAAGGTAATAGCTAAGTGCCATAGATTTCATTTCTTTCAAATTTAGTTTTGCATTCTTTTCTTTTCTAGGTACTATTTTTTTTTTGGGGGGGGGCTATTCATGTTTTCTTTCTTTTGCAGATGGTGGGGTCCTGCAGCCTGAAGGACAAGTGAGTGGCTATATATGGCTCAAGCAGAGGAGTTTTTTCAAGAAGTGCCAGTGGGAAAGTCCTCTAGATCGGACAGTTCCAGTACGGTTGTAAGGAAAAAGTGAGTGCAGTCAGCAAGAAAGACTCCTGTTGCCAGAGGGAAATGAGCCAAGAAGTTGGTAGTTGGCTTTGACACTGATGGTCTGGCTACTGGAGTAATTTCAGATGTGGTTGCAAATAATGATATTATGTCAGGGTTAGGTATATGCAGTATGGAATTGGCAGCTCCTGCTTGTGGGGCTTTTGTGAGAGAAGGTGCAGGCAAAATGTTTCAAAACGTTGATGTCATGGATAGAGGGGATGCCTGATATCCCTTAGGAGTAGTTGAGCAGGTGCAGAGTGGGGAATGATAGGAGGTTTCATTGTCCGGGAGTGCAGGGTCCAGCTGGGTTAGGGTGAATCATTGGAGCAAGACGTGGGCTCCGATTTTGGGATTCCTCCAGGGGAATGGTTGGCTACTCAGGTACTGGCAACCACAGAGGGTGGGTTTTTCCTTACCTCATATATCTCTACATCACTTAAAGAGAAGATATGGAAAGCTGAGAATGCTGACATATTTGAATTAATTGATGCAGAAGGTGTGCAGCATTTGGTGGAATCTGACATATCAAGTAGAAAGGACCTTTTGGAAGCATTAGCAGTGTTAGGTCAGAGGAAGATTGGAAAATTTAGAACCAGGATGTGGGATAATTGGATATTTGGTTTTATGTATAATATGATTGTCTGCTTGGAGAAGGATAGCCCACAGGCTTTACCACTTTTAGTTATTTTTTAACGATTTGTGAGGCTCAGTGGTTACATTCTGGAAATGTTCAGATGTGGTATGAGCAACTGTTCTGCCATGGATCAGTCTTTGAAATGGGGAGTGAGGCATCAGGATATTTGGCTGGCCATGATGATGGGTAGCTTGGATGGCTTCTTCCAGTTAGGTAAACTAGGGGTGAATTGCGTGGGGTATGTTAGTCATTTACTGTGGGTTGATTTACATGCTCTGTGCACAGTTTTTCGCATATTTGTTTGATCTGTTCAGGGGTGCACACAGTCACAGTGTAGCCATCGGAAGGGGAATCCAACACACGTGGGTTCTGCGCTTACCGATAATGGGTCCTTCCTCACCCTGGCACAAGGTCTACAGGGGTTCAGAGGGTGTGATATTTTTTTGGGGGGCAGAGAAGCAAGCTGGCTTTCCCATTTGCCTGTCAAGGCCCACATACTGTGCCAGATGTTGGTTTACTTTCTTTAGTTGCAATTCATTGCTGAGTTCATTTGTGGGTTTTTATCAGGGTTTTCCATCAAACTGGTGGTTTGTGGGGATGGCTTGGTTTGCAAAAATCTGCACGCTCGGTGTGTGAGAATGAGGTTATATTGAGAGGTTTGGTTGAGAAGGAATTGTGCACCAACAGGTTGTTGGCCCTCTTTTGATTACCCTCCTTTTGTCAACTTCAAAGGGTCACCATTGGGGTTGGTCCCTAAGAAGGCACCTGGTGAATTTCAGATGATTCACCATTTCTCTTTCCCACAAGGGGAATTGGTCAACAATTCTATGTGCAGAAGGACACAAAGGTTAGGTACGCATTATTGGACGATGCCGTGGCAATGATTAAGGGGTATTTGGGATCCTTGCTTAGTAAATGCTGATAGTGAGTCTACATACCATTTGATGCCTGTGGGTCAAGAGCAATGTCCATTATTGGGCATGATAGTGGACAATAAGTTTTATTTTGACAAGGCCATGTCTTTGGTTTGTGAGGTGGCTTGTGCCAAGTTTGAGAAATTTAGCTGTGCGCTTCACTGGGTCTGGCAACAAAGGGTGAATACTCAGAAGGCTGTCCATTACCTTGATGACTTTCTTTTGCCAGCTGAGGGTTTTGACGGAGCAACAGAAGGAATGCAGGCATTCTTTACTATGTGCGAAGATTTGGGAGTTCCGCTGACTAAGCAGAAGTTGGAAGGCCCTGCCAAACTTTATGTTTTTTAGGTCTGACAGCAGATGTTGAGCAGGGTTTGTTTTGTCTTCCTGTTGAGAAGAGAGAGAGAGTGATTGAAGGGAAAGATTGTCTGAATGATTAGGGCCATCATGAAACTATGCATGTTGGGCAGTTTGTCCCGAACAGAGATTTTGCATTTCAGTAGCATTTTGTTAAAATGAGGGAGAAGCAAGCGTCATTGGGTAAGGGTTAGCAAGCTTGTGTAAGCAGATTTAGAACCGCAGTTGTCTATTTTGAACCATTTTAATGGGATTTCTTTCTAGCAGAAAGACTGGGTCAACTGCAAATTTTCACAGACACTGTGGGGGAAAGGGATGGGTGCATGTTTTAGTGGAGAATGGTTTGCAGTTCATTGGCTGGATGATTGGGAGGTGGAGCGGAAGAAGGGTGTGTCTTTTTTGGGGTTGATGCCTGTTTGGGCAGCTTCAGTGGTTTGGCAACAACAATTGTGTGACAGGAAGGTGGTTTCTAATTCAGACAATTTGACAGTGGTGCGGATGTTAAAGTAAAAAAATGCAAAATATAGGCTACTATTCTTAGTTTTATGGAACCTGGATTTGCAAAGTTTGTTGACAATTTTTTCTTTTTCAGGTGTACATTTGCCAGGTACCAGGAATTCGATTGCTGACATCCTTTCTCGTTTTCAGTTTCACAGGTTTTGGCAGTTGGCCCAATAGGCACAGGCAAACCAGCTGTGTTTTCAGAGAAGGTGTGGCAAGTTGGGCTGATGTGACAGGACAGCTGATTCAGCAGTCATGGGTGGATTCGATGGGGGAGGTGCATGGTAGGGCATTATCTGCATTTGGTGAATTTGTATTGCAGTTAACTGAAGAGGAGAAAGTTTGGTCAGTGAGATTGTTGCATTCTTTGGCTAAGATTTGAATGAAGGGGTGGGTAGTTCAGTCAGTTAAGGCAGATTTGGCAGCTTTTTCCATATTCATGTGGGTGATGGATTTAGAGGATTTGACCAAGGCATGGACAGTAGCCTGGATGTTGAAAGGATGAGTAAGGATTAACTGTTGGAAGACTGATATGCATTTTGCCTATGACGAGGTAGGTCCTAAAGGTGGTATTGGCAGGTTTCCACTTATTGAACGGGAATTTTGTGGATTATCCACTTTAGGTTACCTTGTCAGTGTGAATGCACAGTAGAGCATTTAAGGTGAATGAGATGCTGGGTTAATTGTTGTGTCAGGATGTTTTTATATTTCCCTCCTGATAGTGATTTAGTTGCACGAATCTAAAACAGATAAGGTGGGCAGGGGTGCAGAGATTGTGTTGTGTGCGTGTGGGGATGAGTCCAAGTGTCATGGGCCAGGAGGCTGCAGTTATCGCACGGTGGTAGACCACAGGATTTCATATTTCGATCGTGCGGTAGAAGGGTGGTAGGAAACGATCTGGTTTTGGTTTTGATAAGGAAGGCTTTTCAGTGTGTAGGTTTTCAGGGTGAGAGGTTCTCTTTGCATTCTTTCGGATTGGGAGGCCATCGGATTTGGTGAGGGAAGGTAGGTCAGTGGAGGTTATAAATAGGGTGGGGGGGGTGGTCATCTGGGGCCTTTTTGTCTTATATTAGTTAAGTTGATTTATGCCACCAGCTGTATTTAAATATATATATTTTTTTAGGAAGGAAGGTTGTCGTATTGGGACATCCTTATGTGTACTGGACTGTGAAATGAGCTGAAATTAGGCCAAATGAAGGCAAGCTGGGGTTGGGGCAATGTGGGTGGTGTCACCAGCATGAGGACATGTTTGAAGATATATAACTTTAGACTGAAATTACACATATTTGGTTCTCCATTTGGCAGATAATGTCTTAGAGAGTATTCCGAAATTAAAGTTAGAGGTAAGGGTAATAAGGGATTTGGCAAGTCTGAGGAGTAGGTTTTCCTTCCATGATTATTGTGTGGTTAGAAATAGTGCCAGTCTTTGGATGAATGTGGGCAATTTCATGGGTATTGAGCACGCTCATTGTTTTGTTAATAATAGGTTTTCAAGGTGGTTGTCACAGTTTGGTATTCATATTATTGATCATAGGGATTTTGGTGATAGGCATCCAGTGTGGTTTAGGGATGATGGAGTACACTTGAGTGATGCAGGCTTGGACCTGTTGAATGTGCACCTGCCGTTGTTGTTGAAAGGTTTGGTGAAATCATTGTAGGATTTTGGAGTGGAACAGCCTGTATTCAGGCTGGTGGGCAGAAAAGAGGGGCTGTGATGCCCTTCTTCTGTTCCCCCTCTGGTGTTTATGTTTTGGATCATACAAGGTGGGGTTGGTTGATTATCAAAGTGAGCGGTGTCACGCTGTTTCTAGTGGGAAGTTGTGATTAAGTGAACGGTTGAGTTAATGCTGCTTTACATCATGGTGGGATGGAGGTAAACGGCTGATGCTGCCTACTGTATTTTGTTATATTTGAGTTATATCTTTATCTGCAATTAAATTTATGTTTGTGATTAATAAATGGTTGATCAATAAATGGTAATTTTATGCAAAATGTGTGGTGTTTGTTTTACGCGGTGATCTGAACAAACTAATTTGTCCAGAGATGACGGGGGAGGGGGGATGAGGGTGAACAGCGAAGTTTAGAATGGAAAATTTGGTGAGGGAGTTGTTGCTGCATTGTCAGTGAGGAAGGGTTACAGCTATAGGGAAGGGTTGGTTAGAGAATAAGTGATGTAGTAGTAAGGAGGAGTTTTGTGCAGTATCTGAGGGAGGGTGAATCAGATTTTTGCACGAGCTTGCTGTCTGCCTTCCATGTTGTTTGTATCTTCTTATGTGAGCTTGGGGGGACAGGGCAGAGAAGATGGGCTGTGCTGCCCCTCTTCTGTTCCTCCTCTGGTGTTTGTTTTGGATTATACAAGGTGGTTGGTTGATTATTGAAGTGAGCGTTGTCACGCTGCTTCTAGTGGGAAGTTGTGCTTAGGTGAGCAATTGAGTTAATTCTGATTTACATCATGGTGGGACAGAGGTGAGTGGGTGACACTGCCTACTGTATTTTGTTATGTTTGAGTTTTGTCTTCATCTGCAATTAAACAAATTTATGTTTGTGACTAATAAATGGTTATCTTATGCCAAACGGTGTGGTATTGGTTTTATGGGGGGGATCTGGACAAGTAACATTCTAAATCACACAGACCTAGACTCCATTTTAATTCAAGATGGAGTGCACTCTTGATTTATTTCCTTATAAAAAATCTCATTTCACTCACACTACATCCCTGTCACAAAACTGAAAGCTGTGAACATGCACAGACAACGTTCAAAATTTTAACAGACATTTTTCACATGCTGTACCAATGTAAGCTTTACATTTTTTTCAGCTTTTAATGAAAACTATTTATTAGCAACACATACATATTGTTTGGGGTGGCTTGGGGTACTGGACTGCTGGGCTACAACCCCACAACTTTCCCATAAAAGGAAAAAAAGAGATTAATTAAACTTTTCATTTTGCACATTAGTAGCAGTTCAAGGTGATAACTAGTGCTAAAAGTTGAAGATGCAACATGGAACTCAGAGCAGCATGCATGGTTGCTTGAGTTCCAATTGTAAAAAAGAAAAACAAAAAAAAAAATAAATATATATATATATATATATATATATATATATATATATATGTGTGTGTGTGTGTGTGTGTGTTTTTGTTGCTGGACTGTTTTTAAAACAGTCTGGATTGGTAAGTTTGCAGGGATCACTGAAGATGCCCAGAAGTCATTGCAGTTTTAACTGCAGGAAATTGGAAGCTGACTGGACTGTTAGGGTCAGCAGCCTGTCACGTAATCTGTGTATGTCATGTGGCTGCTGATTAGTCCTGCTATTCTCATATTCTCTTCCTGCGCTTTAACTGTAATGTAGTGAGGTTGTGAGAGATACTGAGACGCACAATGAGTGGATATCTGAATCCATCACTGGGATCCAGATCAGAATATTTTTAGATTCTGAGATTTGGAATCAAACTTTAAGGTGAGTAAGAGAAGCCAATGAGGGAATAAAGGCTATTTTTAAATTAACCCCTGCCCCCCCCCAAAAAAAAAGTGCATTTTTTTTTTCCTGGCAGGGCCAGCCAGATGATCAATCAGATACTTTCTGCATTTTTTCCTGGCAGGGTCAACCAGAGACTTTCTGCATTTATTTAATTATTTTATCCTGGCAGTGTTAACAAGTACAAATGTTCTTTCTGACATCCTGGCCTGGAGGCTGGCAGGGTCAACCAGATAGTAGAAGGCAGTGAGCTGGCTGTTGTGGGGGCTGCTTGTAATATAACAGTATCCTGGCAGGGTTACCCAGATACTGGTAGGTGGTCTGTGAGTTCATAGGTTCATATTCTCCAAAGCTAGCTACGAAAATAAAATTGCCACTAATTCCAGGGACAACCACAAAGCATTTTATAGCTATGTCAAGAATCTCAATGGCAACACCCAGATCTGCTCTGAGTTACAGCACAAAGGCATGAAAATTACAGAACCAACTGATATTGCCAACATCCTGGCAGATAGGTTCATTGCTAACTTTACCCCCCCCCCCCCACCCCCTAAAGGGCCCATATCTATACAGGAAGAATGCAGAGTCCCTGTAATCACAACTACGCAGGTGAAAGCTGCACTCTCTAAAGCCTAAAACACATCATCCATGGGACCGGACAACATCCCAGGCTGCGTTTTACACGAACTTCAGAATGAACTGGCTCCCCACTTAAGCACCATGTTCAATAATAGCCTCGCGTCAGGCTTTGTGCCCACTGAATGGCACACAGCAACAGTTATCCCACTCCACAAAGGGGGAGCCACCACTGATCCCGGGAACTATAGACCTATTAGCCTGATGAGCCTGGTCTGCAAAGCCATGGAACGTATCATCATGGAACTCATAAACAAAGACATTGGTAACCTCCAAACTCTGGATCCCACCCAGTTCTGGTTTGTGAAAGGCAGATCATGCCTCCTGAACCTGATCGACTTCTTTGAGGCAGTCACCAAAGCCGTAGATGAGGGTAAAGTGGTTCACATAGCCTATCTTGACCTCACCAAGGCTTTCAACACCATCCCCTATTCTGGAATTATAGCTAAACTCAATAAACTAGGCATAAATCCCTACGTCACAAGATGGGTTGCCAACTGGCTCACTGACAGAACCCACACTGTAAAAGTTGCAGACTCCAAATCTGACCTCAAACCAGTGACAAGTGGAGTACCACAGGGTTCCGTCCTGGGACCGCTCCTGTTTGGTATCTACTTCTCTGAAGTACAGGCTAACACAGAAGGCCTCTGGCTAATGAAGTTCACAGATGACTGCAAACTAGGAGCCATAGTCAAGTCCCCAAATGATGTGAACATCCTACAGAAGGGCCTCTCTGAGACAGATGCCTGGTGTCAGAGCCATGGCCTCAAGCTCAATGCCAAAAAGTGCAGTGTCATCCCCTTTGGTAAAAACTCTGTACCCATGAACTACCACATAGGCAGCAATCTACTTAACACCGAATGTGTGATAAGAGACCTTGGGACCCAGGTGGACAGTAGTCTGTCCTTTGATAGTCACATCGCCACAGTAGTCAGGAAGTCCTTCTACGTGGCACACCTCATCATAAAAGGGTTCTCATCCAGGAAAAAAGAGGTCATCGTTACCCTCTACTCATCACTCATTAGACCCATTATAGAGTACAATGCCCCTTTTGGAATGTACCTCACAAGACATCTGCAGCAGCTGGAAAGGCCACAGAAGTACCTCACAAAGAGGATTACTGGACTCAAACAAATGCCCTACACTGACCGCTTCAAATAAACTCCAGCTTTACTCCGTAGCATATCGCCTACTCAGAGGTGAACTCTGCCTAACATATAAAGCTATGTCAAACCCAGAGCTGCTGGACATGCTACACCTAAAGAAATCCCAATCCCTCCGAGCTACACGCTCTAGGGACCTAAACCTTGTCACCACAATAAACAGGACATGCTGGAGGGATAGATTCCTATCCCAGAGACTTCCCATACTCTGGAAAAGGCTACCCATCTATGTCAAGCAAAGTTCTTCATTAGCACTCTTCAAGAAAAATCTTGATGAGTGGATGGGAAATAGGAAATACACCCCGGGGATCACTTCTGTGTCTCTGCTCATCAGTGGCACAGGAAAATAACTTTCTTGGGTGGCGTAAGCCAGGGAACCTTGTTGGCTAGGCTTGCATAGGCCCTTGGGCCGATAGCCTAGTACCTACCTATGAACCTATATGTAGGTACTAGGCTATCTGCCCGAGGGCATTTATAGGCCTAGCCAGAGTGTGTCGGCATTCGCCACCCCATTGATTAATTAACTGATCCTCTGTCAAGCAGAGCCAATAAAGTGATCCCAGTCGTGTATTTTCTGTTACCCATCCACTCGTCAAGGTTTCTCTTGAAGAGTGTTAGTGAGGGGCTCTGCCTGATGTAATTTGGAATTTTGTTCCAAAGCATGTGGAGTCTCTGTGACAGGAATCTATCCCTCCAGCATGTTCTATTTATTGCTGTGGCAAGGTTTAGCTCACTAGAGCGCGTGTCTCGCAGTGACTTGGATTTTTTTAGGTGGAGCATGTCTATCAATTCTGAGTTGGACATGGCTTTGTAAGTCGGGCAGAGATCACCTCTGAGTAAGAGATATGCCACTGAGTACAGCCGGAGTTTTTTCAGTCGGGCTGCATAGGACATATGTTTGAGGCCAGTAATCCTCTTGGTGAGGCACTTTTGTGATCTTTCCAGCTGTTGGAAGTGTGTTGTGAGGTACATCCCAAATGGGGCATTGTACTTTATGATGGGTCTAATGAGTGATGAATAGAGGGGCACTATAACCTCTTTATTTCTGGATGTGAACCCTTTAGTAATTAGATGGGCCACATAGAAGGATTTCCTAACTACTTTGGCAATATGATTGTCAAAGGAGAGATAACTATCTACCTGGTTCCCCAGATTTCTTATTACCTCTTCTGTATTAAGGGGGCTGCCACCAATGTGGTAATTCGTGGGTGTTTTGTTTTTCCCAAATGGGATGACTTTGCATTTTTGGCATTTAGCTTGAGGCCATGACTTTGACACCAGGTGTCCATCTCAGTAAGGCCCTTTTGGAGGATATCCGTGTCAGCCAGAGAGTCAATTATGGCTCCCAGTTTGCAGTCATCGGCGAACTTGGTTAGCCATAGTCCTCCTGTGTTTGCCTGCACTTCTGAGAAGTATATGCCGAACAGTAGGGGTCCCAGGACCGAGCCTTACGGGGCACCACTTGTGACTGATTTAGAGTCGGACCTGGAGCCCGCTATTCTTACTGTGTGAGTTCTGTCTGTAAGCCAGTTGGCAACCCATCTTGTGACGTAGGGGTTTATTTTCAGGCTGGTGAGTATTTCTGTAATACCTGAGTGGGGAATGGTGTTGTAAGCCTTGGCGAGGTCAAGGTAGGCTGTGTGAACCACCTTCCCCTCATCTATGGCCTTGGTGACTGTGGTGGTCCTGGGTCATGGAGGGTGATCTGTAGCAGGCCACAATTTGCATTGCAGATTTGCCCGATGTTAGATGCACATGGATGATCTCAGAGGTAGCTTGCTGCACCACTAACCTGGAGGTGTAGGTATCCTTGATGAATATGGATACACCCCCTCCTTTTGTGTTTCGGTCCGTGTTCTGTGGCCGAAACGTGTGGTATGAGTTGTAGCCCAGTAGTGCTGGGGTGCTCTCTGGAACCTTGTACCAGGTTTCAGTTACTGCACAGATGTCGACGTTCCCCATACTGAGGAGTGCTTCGAGCACATGCATTTTGAGATTTAAACTCCTGGCATTGAGTAGCATAACCCTCAGTTTTTTTTTTGTTAATTGTGCTGTTGTTTATGAAGCTGTTGATGACTTTCTGTTTGTATTTTTTAATATAATATCCTGGCAGTGGTCAAATAGATACTAGGTATGCACTGTATTCTGGGGGGGCAGTTTGTGGGTGACACTTGTTTTTGTTAACCTAATATCTGTTTGCAGGGTCAGTCAAGATATGTTAAGATGCTTTGTCAATGTTTTGTTGTTGAACCAAACTTTACTCCTGCATGAGTAATGTGTGTATGGGTGAACTGAAGTAAGGTAGCCTGCAAGTTCTTGGCTATGTTATGTGAAAGAAATACAGTAATGGTCTTCTATTTTCATTATTTTAAACCATGTAGGCTCAAAGCAGATTCACTGGGTAGTCAATTGGGATGGGGACTATGCCTATGTGCGAATGGAATGACTGGAGTTCTGGCTTGCTTTGCAAGAGTAGTGTGCAGTTGAGTGAAGTAAGATCAACCACAAGCTCTAAACTCTTGAGTATTGTGTATGTGAAAAAAGGGAGTACTTACTTTAATGACAGCTTTGTCTTTTTTTGTTTTGTTTTGTTTTTTAACCTTGCAAGATCAAATCAGATATTGTGGGTGATTTAGGCAATGGGGATTGGGGCTATGTGTGAATGAAACAACTGGCCTTTTTACTGTTATTGTAATTCCATCTTTGTAAAATTGTAATACTTTTCTGTCTACTTTCAGATTAATGTAAAATAATTAGCAAGTGTATGAGTAATTCTTAATGTATGCTATTTCATATCTCTTTGTGTATATACTAAATGTTTATTTAAAAATACTTGCAATATGTCGGTGCTTTTCTCCCTGGGCATATGCCGGAAAGGGTTTATTTGACTAAAGCTGGTTGTAGAAACCCGGGTAAACAAAAGTAAAATAATTAAAATGAATGTATAATTGGCTGGCACAAATAAGCCTTGACTAATGTTTCTGGCAATATAATGAAAGTAATGCAAGTATGCAACCCAACTGTTACTATTAATTCTACTTTAATCCTAGCAGGGCAAAAGGCAGCTACTTTAGTTAGGTAATGGGGTGTTTGTGAATGTAATGTGTTGACTGTCCTTGCTGTTTACTGTTGTAATTGTGGCTTTGCAAGATTAATGTGTATTTGGGGAAAGTCAGCTGTCATACAAGTCTGTGGCTACTGTTTCTGTGCAACAGAGTGAATGAATGCAGTTGTTGCTGTTTTCATTTTAATCCTGGCAGGGTCAAAGCAGATGCTTTAGATCAGCATTTGATATGATGGTTGTTTGTGGATGAAATATTTGGCACTATAGCTTTGGTGTAATGCAGATTACTTCATACAGTACAGTGTATGTTTACTACATCATGTAGAGTCATAATAGTTTTATGTAGTGGAGACCAACCACATTTTTACTGTTTAGAAGTATTATATCAGAACCTAAACACCTCATTAACTCTGAAATGCACTTTTGGCTAGTATTGCTTGCTATACTATTCAGCATGTCCAATAGTGACTGAGCATTAATTTTGTGTAAATTGGTAAGCATGGTCAGTGTTGCTCCACCCCCTTTCTAGTTGGTCCCACCCTTTCTTTTTGGCTCCATCCCATTCAGCTGTCTCCTGCAGCCCCCCCCCCCCCTTTGATTTGAAGTTACCAGCCAGCACTGATCTTGTCTACCTGCAATGGTAAGATTTTGACTCACAAACTTTTTAGGTTTGTTATTTTATCTAACATATCATGAATCCTTTCAAACTGATTAGTCACGCTATTTGTCCATTGTGCAGTTATACTTTGATATCAAAACTTTGTCTGAAAATAAAACTAGGATAATGCAAGAAGGATAATTGTAACCAACATGATTTCTGTTCTGCAGCACAACAGCCCTAATTCCCAAATAGCCTTTGGTGCCCTATAGGCTGGAAGTTTGCCTTCTGCAGAGATGACTTCATCAACCAAGTCCATACGGGGAAAGTCCTTTAAATGTAGCCTGTTCTAGATTGTGATAGTAAATCTATGATGCCTCAGTTTTAGTGACTGGATTCTTAAGGGTTACAGTCTTTAGAACCTAAGATTTGTTTTTCTTGTCAGGAATGCTGACAGTACATCTTTGTGTTTTCTTATATCCTTGACCATATTCAATACTAACTGTATTATATATATATATATATATATATATATATATATATATATAGTTAAACCAACTAAGCACAAAAATATGCCTTTGTCAGGAAAAAAAATAACAATGTAAGTCACATGGACTGAAATCCATTTTAATTCAAAATGGATTCCACTAGTGAGGTACTTTGGCGTTTGATAAGAAAATATGCTGTTGTCTCTACATTCTGCTCTCTGCAGCAAGGTTGGGAGGGGTGTGCAGTGCATCCATTCTCCTTGTTGTGAAGAGAAATGTTCCTGTGCACCTTTCCCGTGTTCTCCCTTATTGTACAATCAATTGCTAAAGTCCTAAAAGAAAGGCCCACATTCCTTCTGGCCACAGACATAATGACTGCAGCTAGTTTAGTTTGTAGATTTTCTTCATCAAATAAAGTGTTAATCACTTCATGTAAATGAAACGCATAGAGATAGAATAATGAATGTCATGTGCGGCTGTTTGGAATAAGTCACAAGGGAGAGGTACACCACTTTATGCATGTGATGTTATACAACATAGAATAGGTATTCCTAGTTCCTAAACAAATTTATTTTTGCTTTTCAGACAGTCATCTTTTTTTTAAAGAGAAATTAAAATAATAAGATTGCCAAGGCATACAGTATTTAACACAATGGATTTTGTTAAATTAACATCTTCTTTGTCTCTTTCGTTTTCTCCTTTTCTCTTCTTCAGGATTTCACTTCAACACCAAACCATTAAAGCAAACACTGGGACTGAAGCTGGGAACAGAAAATGCTTGTATATTTTTCTATAGGATAAGAGGCATGACTTTCTCTGAGAGACTTGAATTTCTAGAAGCATGATTGACTGCCAAAGCATGATTTATTTACTACTGTCGGATGGGCTAGAGGGAAGGAACATGCAGAAAATGTTGCCTGGAGGGCACACAAGTTTACTTCTGCCAATAAATGAAGAATGAAAGTACAAGGACAACTCTTCCATGTAAGAAACTACAAAATCTGTGCAGGGGCTGGAAGTTTTGTCAGCTTCCCTCTCTCTGTAACTAGGGGCATAATTCAAAAAAGGATTACCTTTGCTGCAGTGAGTTTTTGCAAGGAAAAAGTCATTAAAACAGATGGAAACCACATTCATAATCAGTATGAGTGCAGTGGATAATACTAAAGGGAAGAGGCTTACACGTGTAGCATTTGTTTCAAAATCACACCTGTATGTTTTATTTTTCTTTAATAAAGTGATAAAGAACATCCGTGAGCTATAGTGGGCAGAGTAGTAGTGATCTGAAAACAGGGAACAGTGCCAGGACAGCCACAGATTCTGGGGACACCACTTAGTAAGGCCACTGAGACACTTTGCTTCTACACTTAGGTCTAAAAGCAGCACCTCATGAGGGAAAATATCTTTCATTTCAGTTGGAGTAACTTGGATGCTTCCTGTATATTAGTCAAAGAAAAATCTTACTAGCTGCCATGTCCGTTTTAAAGGGCAACACATGCAGATTCATACAAAATAACCAGAAAACAGCAAAGAACCAAACAATTATGTTTTACAGAAAAAAGTGATGACATTATCAGCACTATAATGACCCGGAGCCTAGGTGTTTTCACTTTGTCCCACTTTGTAGTAAGAAAATCTCCAAGGACTTAATCCCATCCTTCTGCAGTAGTAATAGCAACCATAAGCATACTTTTAGGTTTAGGCTTTATGTTATTAAACATTTTATCATTTTCTGTCTAAAATGTTAGCTTTCAAAATGTAAGAATTTAGCATTTTGTAAATTTCTGTAAAACCAGATATTTGAATAACTTATTTAAGTCCCTGGCTTCTATCATTCACAGACATTTCTACCATGTGGCAGTTCATTAGTACAGCACACTGTGTGTTTTCTGACACTTATATTTAAAGCAATAATACAAAATATCTTTAAATACAAAAGCCATATCTAAAGATAACATATTAATGCATCATAACCTTCTGTTTCATAGTTCATTCCAGGATTAACCCAAATTTCTCCTGTTCATTGTCTGACTGCTTTAGGTACCTGATTTTTAGTATAACATGGTAACTAATACCCTGAGATAACATACTGGCAATTTATAAATTATTATCAGT